>NW_026083053.1:0-243947 GCF_020184175.1 Aphis gossypii
CGTTATCTGAATCTGGTTTCAAATATACTGGTGTAGGTGATATAGTTGAATGTTTTTTCTGTAGACTTGTCTTACAAAAATGGTCAAACGATGATATACCATGGGTCGAACATGCAAAATGGAATCCTAAATGTATATTTGTATTACTATGTAAAGGAAATGAATTTATAGAAAATGTAAAAAACGAGTATGTAAAAGCTAGCCATGTTTGTGATGGTAAGTCTAAATCAAATGATATTACTTGTTAGTGTACTTTGATGTTTCTTATTACTTTTATAATTTATTTGTATTTCAAAATAAATATTGAATTAATCAACTTAAATGTGTTAATATTTGATTTTATACCTCGTGAACTTGTTGTCAAGTAAGATAACGCGTCTAATTATAATTAAATATATTAGATTTAAAAAGTCGCAGTTTCGGGTTCGACAGATCAGGTAAGTAATTCTCCCTTCCACACGTTATTTGATTTGATTTCACGTTCATTTCAATTTTTTTTAATGTTATCAGTTTAGTATATAACCACACATGTACAAGTAATACACTTAGTTTATAAATATGTGTTGTAACGATCATATATGTGTAAATAACATCTGTGTTTTACGTTTATTTCAGTTATTACATTTATTTATATTCGTTTTTAAAAATATCATCAGAAATCGTCTATATCAAAAAGATCACGTCGTCATACAATATGATTCCATCAATTGTTGTCGCAAAATCAATGTTCAGTATTAGACCTTTTAACAAGGAAAGTGTAACGGTTGGATTTTTGGTTAATAAAACGATTTCTGTTATTGTAATACTAGAATGTAATGTTACTAAAATATTGTTAACCTTCGATTTACTTCAGTGGTGTACACTAATGTGTGATAGCAATTATAGTTCAATAACTAATAATCTACATACTAATTGTAAACGTGTGAAAATAACTGATAACATATATTATTCAGTCAATTTAAATCAGTTAACTATTAAATTGCATGTTAATGATCATTTTATTACCTTATCATATACTGATTTACATCGTTTAAAACAATTACAACAATGTATCGATTCACATATTGTAGAAAAGCAGAAAAAGTTGGTTTCATATCAGTCAACTTTTGATACCGTATATTCATTAATTAGAGCAGACATCAATATTCTACCATCATCTTGTCAGCGAAATGATTTTACTAATCAGTATATTCAAAATTTTGACTTTAGCATGTGTTGTATACATAAAGACATATTTCGTTATTAAATTTAACTTTCATTCAAATTAACCATTTGGATTCAAATCTGATACTGGCACGCAACATATCTATGAGACGAGTAGTCAGAGATTAAACACTTTTTAACTTATCACTTTTTACTATATTTTTTTGTACTATATTTATAAATAGTAAATAATATTTATGAACTAAAATACCTATATGAATATAATATACAAATTGGAGAAGTATCGAACTACAGGAAAAAATGCCAAAAAAAACGTACATACCAACTCGCCTATTAGAGCAATCAAGTCAGTTACGACGACTTCAAAATCAAAAAATAAACATAACCATAACCCAAAATTCGGGCATACTGCCTCATAATCATTCACAATCGCCATTAATTGAGCATATAGAATTGGAAACCAATAAAACAACATCACCTGATTTGCCTGTCCAACTGCAAATTTAACCAAATGATATCATAGACCATAATAAAAATCTTGTACAATGTTTACCACCCATTTCAGTATTAAATATTTATACTTTTAAAAAAAAATTAGCTCGTTTAATTATTGATGGAAATATACCACGGAATAAAGTAACTGAATTACTGCACTTACTACACAATGTTGAAGATTTAAATGAGTTAAAGAATCTACCATTAGATTCTAGAACTCTATTAAACTGTCCTAAATCTGGAAGTGCATCTATTATTCCAATGGAAAACGGTCAATATTTTCATTTGGGACTAAAAGAAGGTTTAACACACTTATTGCAACAGTATCCATACTTGCAACAATTAATTATATTACCTGTTTGGATAGCAATAGACGGAATACCAATATTAGGTCATGAATTTTGGCCAATTATGGGAGGTCTAAAATTGGATACTGAAAAAATTCTTCCATTTGTGATTGGAGTTTATTGTGGGGACAAAAAGCCAGGAAATGTCACGGAATACTTTAAACAACTAATTGAAGACATTAATCATATTTTAGATGATGGATTTGAGTTAAATAATCAAATATATAACATCAAACTTATGGGATTTATAGCTGATGCACCTGCAGGTATGAATTATGACAAATTATTATCACTCTTACCTATACACATCACAAACTTAAAAACTATCTAGATTAAGTATACACTTAGCAGTGGCGTATTTAAGCTAGGGCCACTGGTCCCCCAAAGTATGTTCAAGTTTTTTGAGTTGTTTATAGACCACTGAAATTTTCGATTTTTATTAGAATTTTTTTTAAAATAACGATAAAAAATTTTTGGCCGGCCAGAAAATCTTGAAAATTTAATACAAGGTTTCTTATAAGTTATTCTTAAAGTGATGAAAAAAAATCCGAAATCGTTAGTCACAATTTTTTGTTGATAAGTGCTTAAAGTTCGAATTTATACGAAATATGTCAAAATTGCGAAAATTTGCAAGTAATTTTGTGGTTGAAAAATCGTAAACATTTTTTTCTTTTATAACTAAGTTTTGAAAATTTGGTACAAAGTTCACCATAAATTTTTCTTCAAACATCTGTAAAAAAAACTACCGGATTCAGACAAAAAAATTTTATGAGTGTTTGAAATTTAAATTTTTTCAAAACTGCGTTAAATAACGGTTTAGCCTCAAACGATTTTTGATATTTGTTGTTATTCAAATAGTATAAGTCGTAAATACTTGAACATTTTACCAGTTATTTAGATTGCCATTTTCTTTACGTGATTTGATTTTCAAAATATCTTGAATTTTTTTGAGCTATTTATAGACAACTGAAATTTTCAATTTTCCTAAGAATTTTTTTTTGAAGTATCGATAAAATTTTTTTGTTGGAGTCAAAATATTTGAAAAATTAATACAAAGTTCCTCACTAGTTATTTTTATGGTGATAAAAAAATTATAAGAATACATAGGCACAATTTTTTTTTATTAGCATTTGAAGTTCAAATATTGACAAAAATTCGTCAAAATCATGAATATTTTTCACTATTTGCTAGTTAAAAATTTATAAATATTTTACTATCAAAAGCTAAGAATTGAAAATTTAATACTATTCTGTTCATAAGTTAAGCTTAGAATAATTATAAAAAAGTTTGAGGATTATTCAATTTAAAAAAAGTCGGCAAGTGGGTACCGCTCTGCTGTACATTAGGGAGTGGGGTGGACCTCGGACTAGGGTAGATTAAATTTGAATGCAATGATAGGTATCATTGTATACGAAAAACGATTCTGAACGGAGATGATTTGTCAGTCTAGAATATATTATAATTAAATATTGTCATATATTCTATTTTGAAACAAATATTCCGATTTCATAAAAATATAAAACTCAAACGCTCAAAACATTTTTCCTATAATAACGCTTAAAATTTTATCTATAGCTTTTTGAAGCAAAACTTAAGGAAAACTTAGTGTTGAATTTTTTAACGTTATATATAAATACAAACAATTTTATGAATTTTGAACTACAAAATAATTTCATCAGTTCTAATCTGTTACTCGTGGCGTACGGTCGTATTAGTTTTTCCCGGTCTGTTATCTTATTTTATAATTGTGGTCTACTATAATGCCGTTGTAGTTTGTAGTAAAAATGTTTCTCCGTCGAAAACAATCTTATGTTCTGAATGTAAACTTAATTTCCACCCGTCGTGTACAAAATTTGGTAACATTTCTAATTTCAATAAACTTGGCACGGGTAAAAATGTATGGACGTGTGACACGTGTTCCTCTTCAAATAATTTTACTGTTCGAAAGAAAATTGATGTTACCAATAATGATATTGAGAGTGCTACTGGATCTAGTATAGCGGATTTATCTAATATTCATTCGTCTATTAAGTCTATACTTATCAAGTTAAAAAAATTGGATTTGCTGACTAATTCTTTCAATGAAATACAAGAGTCAATGACCTTTTGCTCTGACAAAATAGACGATTTCTCAAACAAGTTAGACCGTTTAGTGAATACAGTAAATGATAATAGCAAACAAATTGCTGTTATTGAACACAAATGTTTGAAGATGCAAGAAGAAATCGATTTATTAAAGAGGAATCATAATCTTAATGAACAATCTAAACTAATGAATAATCTTGAAATTTGTGGAATTCCTATAACAACTAACGAATCGTTATCTGATATACTATCTAAATTGGCCAACCTAGTTAATGTTGAATTTACAGTTGAAGATATAAATAAAATTTATCGCACTAAAGGTCGTAATGAAACTAACAAAATATTATTGTTACATTCAATAATATTAACAAAAAAATTGAACTTATTAAGGCATTTAAAAATCAATACAAAGTTAAACCTATAACTGCTACTGAATTAAGTTCTAACTTTACTAATTTACGTATATATTTAAATGATCAGTTGTCAACCGACAATAAGAAGTTTTATGGATTACGAAACAACTGGCAATGAAATATCATTTTAAATTTGTTTGGTCAAACAGCAGTGGGGTGTATCTAAAGAAGAAAGAAGGCGATATGGGTGTGCGTGTGTATACCTTATCGCAACTGATGGCGATGGATATAAATAAAACTGTTGAATGCTTGTGGAAATAATAATTCAATACAACTAATTTATAAGTAATTATTTGGTAGTTTTTGTTTTGTTCATTTTTTTCATTATTATTTATGTTTTTTCAACCGAATATACTTAAAGAAATTATTTCTAGTAATAATGTTACTAGTAAAGTAATTGATAATTTAAATGATATAGTTTTTAACACTAATGATTTATCCATTTTTCATTGTAATATTCGTAGTATTAATTTGCATTTTAACGAAATTTTGGTTTATCTAAGCACAATTCCACAACAATTTGATATAATTATTTTAACTGAGACATGGTTAAATATGGATTTAAACTTTAATATAAATGGGTATAAGACATATCATTCCTTAGGTTTTTTAAATAAAGCTGATGGTGTTACTATTTTTATTAAAAATAATATAATAATTACAGATTTTAATACTAATATTATTTCTGATTGTAATTCTATAGAAATTAATTTTAAATTTCACTTACAAAACTATAAAATAATAGGAATTTATAGATCACCAAAATTAATTATTAATAATTTCTTAAAGGGCATTGATACTTATCTGTCCAACTACTCCAATAATGGTAAAGTAATTATTTGTGGTGACATGAATATTAATATTCTTGAAAAATCTAGTGATGTTTCTAACTACTTAATTTATTTGCATCTTTTAATTTTATTTCATGTATTGACTCTTACACTAGGGTCACTGATACCTCAAAGACTTGTATTGATCATATTTTTATTAGAAATATTGATATATCTAAAGCTGATACTTTTGTATTAAAACTGATATAACGGATCATTTTAGTTTAGCTTTCTTTATACAAAATGATTTTATTGCAAAAACTAAGGATAATATAATTAATAATAATATTAATACCAAAAAAATCATTAATTTTAATATTTTAAATACTCTAATTTCCACATTTGATTGGCAGAGTTTACTCAATGCAAATGATATAGATATATTGGTAGATAAATTTAATGATAAAATATCTGAATTAATCACTAGTGCAGTAAAGTTATTACTTTTTCAAAAAGTAAATTTAATAAAACCAATAAAATTAAAATCTGGATAACTAATGGTCTACTTATCTCTATTAAAAAAGACTAAAACTTTATAAAAAAAAACTTAAAGCCCCCTTTGATTTAAAGCTTAAAAACAACATTATATTAAGTATAGAAACCTTTTAAACCTATTGATTAAAAAAGCTCGTTGTTTATATTACAGCAATCTAATTATTTTATCAAAAAATATGAAAAACACGTGGAAATTAATAAATGAAGTTTCATATTGTACTAAGAAAAAAGAACCTATAATAAACTGCCTAAACAGTAATGTTTCAAATATTCCTTTAACTAACAAATCTGAAATTTTAAATGAATTAAATGATTATTATATTAATGTTGGAAAAAATATTTCTGATGAGATAAACACTAATAATTATAATAAACTAAATTGGAATGAATTAAATAATAATTGCCATATAAATGATTCTATTTACCTTGATACAATAAACCCTTTTGAAATTTCTAATTTTATCCGGAAAATTCCTGAAAACTCTTCTTATTTTACAAATGAATTGTCAAATTTTTTTCTTAAAAAACGGTTGATACAATTTCAATACCGTTATCCATTATTTTTAATTTTCAATTGTTTCTGGTAAATATCCTTCCACATATAAAAATACTATTATTCTGCCTCTTTTCAAATCAGGTGACAAAAGATTATGTGGTAATTACAGACCCATTGCATTAACTTTAACTATCTCTAAAATTTTTGAAAAATGTATTAAAAAAGACTAATAAATTTTCTAAATAAACATGCATTTTTTTCGCCAAATCAATTTGGTTTTCGTTCTAATATGTCAACCACAGATCCTTTAGTTAAAACTTCCCACTTTATTCATAGTAATTTGGATAAAAAATTTAAAGTTTTGGGTATCTTTCTTGATTTTAAAAAAGCATTTGACAGTGTGAAGCACGAGTTATTAATAAAAAAACTTGATTACTGTGGCATAAGAGGTAATGCTCTTAATTTAATTAAATCTTTTATTTCTAATAGATCACAACAAGTCCGACTAGATGGAACTCTGAGTGAAATAAATTTTAATAGTTTTTCGGTGCCACAAGGTACTGTTCTTGGCCCAATATTATTTATCATTTATATTAATGGACTTTTAAATTTGAACCTAAACGCTGATGTTCTGTGTTATGCAGATGATACAGTTGTACTTGTAAAAAATAAAGATTATGATGAATTGTTTAAAGAATCTAATATCTGTCTTGATTTGATTAAAAATTGGTGTGACAATAACAATCTGCAATTGAATTTAAGTAAATCTAAATATGTAATTTTTAATATTTCAAACTGTACAAGTACGTCAAATAGCTTTAATTCTGATTTATGTATACATTCTTATTATTGTAAATATTTAAATTCGCCTTGTAATTGTATTTCTCTAGAGAGAGTTTATAATATTAAATACTTAGGTATTAATTTTGACCACAAACTTAAATTTGTGGATCATATTTATTCTGTCAATAACTTAGTGAGAAAATTATTTTATAAATTTAAAATACTACGTAATGTATTAGATCTGAAAACGTTAAGGGTAGTTTTCTTAGCTTTAGCACAGTCAGTTTACTTGTATGGTTCTTTGGTCTGGGGCTGTACATACTCTAGCCATTGTAATGTATTATGTACAACTATAAATTCTCTAATAAAAATTATTTTAAATAAACCAAAATTTTTTTCTACTGATGTACTATATACAGATTTTAATGTGCTTAATTTTAGGCTATCATATGAACGTCAAACTTTATTATATATGTATAAAGTTAGGACCTTTATTAAGGAATATCAACCATCGCATGTTTACAACACAAGATTAAAAATAATAACAACCTTAATGTTCCTGTGAGTAAATCTATTTTTGGCACCCAAAGCCCTATTATTAAAGGTATTTTATTACTACGTAAATATAATATAAATGTTTTTTCTTTTATTAATTTTATTCAATATAAAAAGCATGTAATTAGTGTTATATCTTAGATTATTTTTTGGTTTTATATAATTTTGCATTTTTAAATTTTTAATTTGCTAAGTTTATTGTAATGTTGTTACATTTTGTTATATTATTGTTATAATTTAAATTGAACTAACTCATCCGCATTCAAGTTTTTACTTATAGGATGAGTTGCAACATTTTGTAATTTATACAGGTATTTTAAAATTATGTTAAAATTTATTGTTGCAATAAACTATTATTATTATTATTTGCAAATATTCATGCTTTTGACGAATTTTCGTCAAAATTTGAACTTCAAATGCTAATAAAAAAAAATTGTGCCTATGTATTCTTATAATTTTTTAATCACTATAAGAATAACATATGAGGAACTATGTATACAATTTTCAAGTATTTTGATAGGGCCAAAAAAATTTTATCGACCCTTCAAAATAAATTTTTCAGAAAAATTGAAAATTTCAGTTGTCTATAAATACCTCAAAAAAACTCAAAGTATTTTGAAAATTAAATCACGTAAAGAAAACGCGAATCTTAATAACTGGTAAAATTTTCAAGTATCTACGACTTATACTTTTTGAATAATAACAAATATTTAAATCGTCTGAGGATAAATCGTTATCGTTACGCGATTTCGTTAAAATTTAAAATTCAAACGCACTTAGAATGTTTCCTATAATGATGCTTCGAGTTTTCTCTATAGATACTTGAAGGTAAACTTATGGAAAACTTAGAGTTGTATTTTTAATTCTTAGTTATAAACACGAACAATTTTATGATTTTTCAACTTCAAATAATTTGCAAATATTCATGCTTTTGACGAATTTTTGTAAATATTTGAACTTCAAATGCTAATAAAAAAAAATTGTGCCTATGTATTCTTATAATTTTTTAATCACTATAAGAATAACATATGAGGAACTTTATATAACATTTTCAAGTATTTTGATAGGGCCAAAAAAATTTTATCGACCCTTCAAAAAAATTTTTCAGAAAAATTGAAAATTTCAGTTGTCTATAAATAGCTCAAAAAAAAGTCAAAATATTTTGAAATTTAAATCACGTAAAGAAAACGCGAATCTTAATAACTGGTAAAATTTTCAAGTATCTACGACTTATACTTTTTGAATAATAACAAATATCAAAAATCGTTTGAGGCTAAACTGTTATTTAACGCGGTTTTGTAAAAATTTAAATTTCAAACACTCATAAAAATTTTTTGTCTGAATCCGGTAGAGTTTTTTTTACAGATATTTGAAGAAAAATGTATAGAGAACCTTGTACCAAATTTTCAAAACTTAGTTATAAAAGAAAAAAATTTTATGATTTTTCAACTTCAAAATTACTTGCAAAAAAATTTTTTTTAGCTACAATAAAAACAACTCATAAGGAACCGTGTATTAAATTTTCAAAACTTTTTGGTCATCCAACAATTTTTTATTAACACTTTAAAAAAAATTTCTCAAAAAAATCGAAAATTTTAGTAGTCTATAAATAACTCAAAAAAAAGTCAAAATTTTTTGAAAATTTAACTATATACAGATACTACTGACATTAAAATTTGGTGAAAATTTCAAGTATTTTCAGTGATTAGTTTTTGAATTACAACCATAAAAAAAATCGATTTAGTCAAAAACTGGTTTTGCGTAAAAATTGCCATTTTTCCGTCATTTTTTTTTTTTGTTTTTCTCGATTTTTTTGAAAATTGTTGGAAAATGTTAACTTTTTACCTCTATAATTCACCATGGATATTCACTTTTACATCGTAAACCACCCACATAGTTTGAAATTGAAGCATTATTTCGACTAGTTATGCTGTACACAGACACAAAAACAAAACAAAAAAAAAAAAACATACATCATTGTAAAATCAATACAATAATAATCGATTATTGTTATTTTTAAAAAATTACCAAACGTAGGATCTTGAAACTTTTACTTAAATGTTTGAATTTGTTTCAAAATATGACAATATTCAAATATAATATATCCTAGACTGACAAATCATCTCCGTTCAGAATCGTTTTTCGTATACAATGATACCTATCATTGCATTTAAATTTAACCTACCCTAGTCCGATTTCCACCCCACCCCCTAATGTACAGCAGAGCAATACTCACTTACCCGCTTTTTTTTAATTTAAATTATATTTTTATTGAAAATAATTTTATTTATATTTCGAAAACAATGTGTACAGTGGCAGCATTTATTATCTTGTAGGTTATCTAACTATATAAATTATTGGTTTTTTAAATGGGCGATTAGATATATTTATTATAATATAATTATTAATTTCTATATATTAAAGAGGGCCTCTGTCTCTTAAAGGATCCAGGGCCACCACGTTTCTCGCTACGCCACTGACACTTAGGTATCTGTTACATTTACTTCCTTTATAATTTTAAATCGATACCTATAACCATTGATTATAAATACTATATTTATAATCAATGCTATATTTACATTTATTAAATATATTAAATTTATAGGTCATTTTTAAAGTGTATCAAAGGACACATGGCTTATTTTGCTTGTGAAAAATGTATAGAGGAAGGATATTATACAGAGAATCGTATGTGTTTTCCTGATGGCAATGCAAATTTAAGAGATGACAAATCATTTCGTGAAAAATTGCAGCCCGAACATCATACAGGGGATACACCTTTACTATTAATACCATCTTTAGGTTTGGTATCAAATTTTCCATTAGATTACCTACATGTATGCTGTTTAGGTAAATAATATCAATTGTTATTATAATATTTATATTATATTACTATATTATTACTATTTACTGTAGGTATTATGAAAAAGATAATTAGACTTTTAGTAAATGGATCGATCAAGCAAACTGGATTATTTGGATGTGTAAGACTTCCTTCAATAAAAATTAAGGAAATAAATAAAAGGATGGAAACAATAGCACCATTTTTGAGCACAGATTTTGCTTGCATACCGTTGTCACTAAATAAATATCGTGATTTTAAGGCAACTGAATTAAGACAAATAATGTTATATGGTATCTACAAGAACTTTATTGCATTTTACTGTGCAATGCGTATACTTTCATCACCTAGAGCTACAAATAAAGATGAGAATAAATTTGCAGAATCATTAATAAGATATTTCGTTGACACTTTTGGAATTATATATGGGACTTTTTTAATTTCATACAATGTGCATTCATTACTTCACCTTCCTAATGATGTATTAAGGTATGGAACATAAATCAATTTAATGCGTTCTGGTATGAAAATTTCTTAGGCCGATTAAAAGGTATTTAAAATCTGGAAGATATGCAATAACTGAATTGTACAACAGAATTATTGAAGATAGATTAGCAAGGGAAGAAAAATATTTGCCAACTAGCAACAGTTTTCCAGTTTTTAAAGAAAATCATAATAATGGACCACTATTAAATGAACATGCGAACTGTGAACAATATATGCATATGAAATTTGGACATTTTATTATTCAAATAAGAAAATCAGAACAACAAAATTTATATACTCATCGAGACGACTGCATAATTGTAATGGATAATGACATTAATAATTACTTTATTTTGTTGTAGAAAATATTTTAGTTCAAAGTAATAACAAGTTCAAAACAATAAGTTTTATAGGAAGAAAATTTCAAAGCATAAATGAATTTTTTGGAAACTCTGATGGTATTAGTATTCATCAATAAACGTTGGTGTTTACTTATGTAACTATTTAGGACCGATAGAACATTATGTATTAAATAATATGTCTAATATACATAAAGCATGTATTGTGCCAAACGTTTCATCAAACAATGAAAGTTATATAGTTTTTAAAATACTACATTCATAAAAATAAATTTTATAGATTGTAAATTAAATTATGCTTATCTTTTTATTACAGCAATATTATCTTCTTCCAAAATATTGAAAAATAAAATTGAAATCAATAGTTTTTTTATGAAACCATTGTTGTATTTATGAAAACAATATTGTTTGAATATTCACAAATGCCACAAATTATCTGAACCGTTTTCACGTATTGTGCCATAAATGGCATATAGTTTATTTTACTTATAACTTACAAACTAAGCTTACTAACTTAACTTTAGGCTAATATTTTTTTTTTTTAGATGATCGGTGATAAAGAAATCCTGATAAGGATATTATAAATATTATAGTACGCATTTTTAACACCTATATATAGGTTTTAAACAATTATTATTATAAAATATTCAACGTTGAATAACCGCTTAGTAAATGACTTATTTCCCGTTTAATTGTAAACTAAAATTATACAATTTAAACAACGCTGAATCAATGTAAAATAAATCAAACTTAAAATAAACTCAGAATCCAACGTGGATTTAGAGTTTATAAATGTATAAACCACTATAGTGCACACTGGGTATAATAGTAGGTAGGTATATACGTTTTTACTAACATCTCAATTTCAAAAAATATATGACTCGTGACGTTTCTAAAAACATCGATTCACAAATTGTATTACTGAGAATAATATTCAGTTTAGCATTTGAAAATTATTGAAGCATAAACTTATGATAATTTGTGAAAAACTATAATTATAAATTATAAATAATTTATCAATATGAGACATGTGTAGATTTATGATGAAAAAAATAATTTAAAAAAAAACATAATATGGAGACCAAATTATATTTATAATTTAAGTTTTGTGTAGTATTATCAAGCTTTAAATACCAACGCAAAGTGATATTTACAATTAAGTAAGCTCCACTAATATGGGCTATAATACTATTAAAACAGAAGAAGGTGGCCCGGTCAATATACAAATCAGTGGCGCCGGAATCTATGTTAAAGTCGGGCCATGGCCCGAGGGGAGCTATAATTGTCCGGAAAATAATTCAACGGAATGTAAAAAGCCGGAATCCAAATTTACGGACCATAAAAGTGCGGAATGCAATAGTACGGATTTTCAAAAAATGGAATGTAAAAATCCGGAATGTAATACCCCGGACTGTAAAACTTCGTACTACAATAATACGGAATGTAAATTCTCCGAATGTAAAATTTCGGACCGTAATAATCCGGAATACTATGTTTTAGGTCTGTAAAAACGCGGATTGAAAGAATCTGGAATGTAAAATTCCGGACTGTAAATTTACGGAAACAATATTAGTGTTTCCCAAAATGCTAAAATAAAATGTAACCTATACAATATTACAGAGCTGCCTCTACTTAAATATTAGATTATTAACGTTGACTATACCAGAGGCGGTTAGGTTAGGTGGTGGTTCAAAGGGAGTGGACAATAGCATCCCTTGAATATGTTAGAGGGCAATATTATTTTTTAAAAAAAAAAATATAAAAAAAAAAATAATATAATATCTAAGTACAGCTTTATTTTACAATTATTTGAACTATTTAACTCTTCAGAAATACGTAATGATGCAAACAAATTAAAAACTTAATATAAACATTATCTAGATGAATCTTTTGAAAATGAATGTGCTAATTTACAAAGTGTATTAAAATTAGCTATCAACCCTCCTAAAACCTTGTTAGACATGAGTAAATTTGTAAAAGTATAACAATTAGTTAAAATTTTTCCATAATATGTTGATGTAGCTTTAAGAATTATTCCTGTGTAATTTGTCCTTCGACTGAAAGGTCCATTTCTACATTTCGTCAAATAGAAAATTATTTAATATGTCTACAGCTAGATCTTCAGGAAGACCTGAGGATTAAATAGTGTTGTAGTTCTAAACATAGAAGCTATTCTCATAAAAAAATAGAATTATTCAGATGCAATAAAAACATTTGCAGTAAAACAAGTAAGGAAAAAAACTGAAATAAAGATTAAAATTATAATGCGTATAATATATACGTATATAGGTAATATATTTAATAGTATTACTATATGTATTATATTTCATGTTGTTATATATTAGTATTAATATTATATTATACTATTATTTGTTAATATATTATATTATTATTTACCTTTCACTGTTTTATTTTTATTTTTAAATGATTTGTTTATTTTATTCAAATACTAAATTGGATTCCACAGATCCATATAAATATAATTTAAGTATAACTTACTATAAGTAGTTATAAAATTAATAATAAGCAAAGTCGGGGGCACCAAAATTTTAAATACGGCCCTGATTGTAACAATATAATACCTAAAGGGTGTTAAGAAATCAGTACGAATCTAAAAACACCATGACAAATTTTATTAAGAATGAACAAATGTTCACACATAGCTCTGAAAATATCGAAAAAATACTTTGTGTCTTTGTTAGTTTAAATTATTTTACCGAAATGAATAATTAAATAATAATAATAATAATATATAAATATTATTAAATACTTTTCCTCTATATGTATTATGTACTTCAGTGGTGTAATTAAAAATGTTCCATAGAAAAAAAAAAAAAATAAATAGACCAACTTTGTCGACCACACCTCCCCGTAACTACATTTTATATCTCATTATGTATCAATATACTTATTTTATATTACATATTTCTCTAATTTTTTTTAAAATTGTTATTAATATTTTTATATATATTAATAAATTCTATTTTTTTAATAGACTAATTCAAATGTTTTATAATGATTAATATGACATAATAGTTACTGAATAAACGCAGTCTACTGTGTCTAATATATTAGACATTATAATGTTTAGAATTTTGAATAATTCTTGGCTTCTTAAAAAAAAATTCAATATAGTATTATTGTAAGTAGTTAATTTGCTTTTTTTTGCTCCATTTTGATTTTTGGTTTAGCAAAATATAAAATTCTTCGTATTCATTGAAAAATTTTAAAGTCGTTACAATGACAGTGTGTAAACGTGTAGAGTTTAGTGTCTAAACCTCTAAACACTATGAACGACGCGCGACGTCGCGAAAGTTAATGCAGGTATACTCTGTGACAGCGCTTGTAGAGTATTCACTAATCACTATACATTCATACCAATTATTCTAAATCTTAAAGTTACAGTTTTGTTATTAGAATCTAATAATAAAATTATATTTTTGGAATTTAAATTTTATCCATATTGGAAGTTGGAGTATTTATAATATCTCATGTCTCTGACCTCTGTGTAATGTGTATATTGCATGTAGGTACAGTAATTACTAATTAGTAATTAGGAATTACCTATAATATGTAGATTGTACAGTGTGTGGTAAGGCACCTAGTTGTATAAATCAATAAGATAACGATAAAAATGAAACAACAATTTTTTTTAAAAATCATGCTTATAACTTACCAAGTAAAAAACTAATTATATACTAATAAAAGTATTTTTAGTACCTCCACGGGGAAGCTTCTACACTGTTTAATCTGTCATTTTTATCTATTTTCATTTTTTTGTAACAGATTGAATAAAACACTTTTAAAATAAAAAAAAATTTTAGGTAAAAGTCAATATATATAGCTTATGAGGAGGATCTATCGCCCACATACCTCCCCAGTCCCCCATAATTAGATCCCTGACCTACACACTATATGTATTACATATTATATGAGCATGCAACTAGCAAGAGCTTACAATTTTTGACTCAATCTGAAAATAATATTTTTTAAATTCCCAAGCTATTTTTTTCTAGATCCTGACATAATCCAGTCCAAGTAAGATAATTTTAATTTAGTACTTATAAAGTAATATGTGTAACACAAATAAGCAATAAATATTAAAACGAAGAAAATTAATTATATATTTCTGTACCGATACAAAAATATGTAATTATCAAGCGAAACGGCAAATTTTTTAGATAAGGATATGTTACAGGGCGGACTAGCCTGGCGGGACACCGGAACAAATCCCGGTAGTTCGTTACATTATAGTAGATTAAATTTCCCGATAATATAACCCTTGGAATTATTATTGAAAATGTAGTTTAATCAGTGGCGTACCCACAGGAATTTTCGATGGGGGGGATATATGTTATTAGAAAATATCAGATTTAATTCTATTAAAAACACACAAAAACTGTTAATTATACCAAAAAGTACATACAAATTGCATAATAAATTGCACTGTAAAAATACAAGTCATATAAAAAACTTTAAATTCTTAATTATAATTAAATTAATTAAAAAAAAAATTGATGAATGTATTACTTTTTGAATAAAAATTAATAATTAAATATATTTGCAAAATATGTTCATCAAAATTAAATATTTTATTACTTAAAATATGTTTGTACATAGAAAAATACGTTTTACTTCTACAACACTCAGGGCCAGATTAAGATATTTTACGCCCCGGGGCAAACCTACCTAAAATTAAGAACTACTTTTTTATAAACATAACATTGTTTTACTATAATTTGGCATTTATTAAATAATATAAAACTGTAGTTGTACTTGTAATTTAGACATCGGTAAATTCGTGGAAACGCGTATGCGTAAGTTTGCGCGCCATGTACACTGTCGTAATCTAATAGTTTTTTCACTCTAAATGGTACCTACAATTTTTCAAAACTTTACGCCTTTAAAATCTTGCACCCGGGGGTAGATGCCCCTGCTGCCCCCCTTTAATCCGGCTCTGACAACACTAGTTATTAGTGCATATTAAAAAAACTCAATAATTTAAGCGTTATATCTAAATAAACATCTGACACGACTTCATAGTAAAATTTAATAGTTTTATATGTTGTATCCTTTATTTTTTTTTCAATTATATATACATACATTTATCTATAGTTTTTTCCGTTTGGACCAGGAATATTTGTTAGAATATCTTCAGATTTCCTAAACCTATTCATACTTTAAATAGCTCACTATACGATTCCAAGTTTGTAAGATAAATGGTTAACTCAGATAAGTGTAATTGTATAAATACTATAAACTACATTTTACTGCATTATATAGTACAAGTTGTTTCAGTTTTTTCACACTGATGGGATTAACATCGTTTTTTAAACCTTTATAATCACAATTAAAAAAAAAATTTAAAATTATTTGCATAGAAAATTGCAACAATAATCATGTTTCCGGCCTTGTAATAATAGATTTGGGAATCGGGAGGTAAAGGTATACCCGGCAGTTCTTTTCTGTATTTATTTATTCTCGATGGTATTACTTTAAGAAAGCTTTTTTTCCTAAAATAAACGAAATAAGTTACATATTATGTATTTAGATTTTATATATTAAAATAATTACCATTGTTAAATAATCTATTTATATAATAACGAATTAGTTTAGACGATTAGTTAAGTATTTTGTTCATTAAAACACTAAATTTAAAAAAAAATTCAAAAACGTGAAAAATTGTATTATAAAATGAAATAGATAGAGAATGAGAGAACATAAAGTATATAATTATAATAAAATATTAAAATGTATATATTATAATAAATATAATTTATAAGCAATAACAACTCTAGTATCTAATAATTTGTTTTCCGAAAGTCAGCAAACAAAAAGTCAATGGGGAGCATATAACCCCTAACCTCCCCCCCTATGGGCACGCTACTGAGTCTAAGTCTAATAGTTTTTATATGAATTAACGTGAAATATATTGTATAAATAAGTAATGACATAATATGAGCTCATGTAATAGTAAGTATCATAATTCATAATTACCGATAAAATAGTAATTATAGTATTATGAAGTATTTAAATGATTACTTATTCTCGATAATCTATATTATAATTTGTTCAAACAATTAGCACGTTGTATGAAATAAACTAAATACCTAGTAAATATTACAGTTACCTATTTATAGACGAATAGCCTGTATAGATATTTATTTTATAAACTAAAATTCTTATTATTATACTCGTAATACGAACAACGGTGTACGCCACCGTACACAGAGCGCTGATCCTCGGTATAATCGCAGATAGCAAAAATAATGTAAGTATGTAACATAGTCCCGTGTGTTATTTTATTTGCTTACATTAAATGAGACTACAATATTAATAACCAAATCAGGAAACTAGTGGTTACCTATGTAAAAAATCCTAATAATGTAAAACAAAAGATAATTTAAGTAATATAGGTGGACAGGTGGTACATTAAAATGTGTAGGTATATTTATATGGATGTCACCGACTTTCGCTAAATTAGAAAAAGCCATTCCTTTTTCTGCCAGTTATAAATTTTAGAATTTTAAATTATATTTTTGAGTAACTGTAATATGATCTCAATTTAAACCAATTAATATATTACAACTGACGATATTGTTAACAAAACTATGCAAATATAGCACTATATTTAGGCCCAATTGACCATGACCAAAGGTATTAAGAAGTTGTAATTATTGAGGATTACAAATAGAAACAAAAATTTAATATCTAACGAATAAAAAAAATATTTAATAGCAATTAATATCGAGTATTTAAAAACAGCATCGAATGCATAAAAAACATTTGAATATATCTACTAAAAAACTTAACAACACTGGTAGTTACATATGTTAAAAGCACGGTAAATTATAATCTACCGATTAAAAGACATATCTATGCACTATGTACTAATGTATCTGTATGCAGCGTGGTCGCGTAGATACTTTTTTATTAGTTGGTCATTGACACGCTTGTAATCGTTTGTATATTACCTTTACCCTTTACCTCCTTTATATTTTTGTTTTGGAACAGTATGAACACGTGTTACGGCTTTTAAGTAATTAAAAGTTTCCATACATATTTTTTTCTATTACCTATGCCTCCCCCCCAATATTCAAAATATCTAGAGGCCCTCTGTAGCCGGCAGGGTTAGACTGAAACTGACTACATTGTTCACCAAGTCACACATAAGTACAATACTACTCGCTAAATGGAGGTAGATAAAGATCTGTGAAATATCTCACAAAGCAAGTAGCTAAGTGTAATTGTTCAAAATCATAATGAGCTATGTTTAACTTTGTAGTTGGTCATATTCTACTTGCTAAAATCGTATACATACTTTAAACACGGTAAAAATTCACGAAGGAAGCAATCGCCGATCACGGGAATTAGAATTTAACAGTGTACTATTAACGAAGATTAGCATTAACGCTTAGCTATATGATTTAATTGTTAAAGTTATGTCACTTTTTTTATCCATAATCAAATACTTAACACTCATTAGGATAAACAGAGGCATTTTGGGCCGACTTAATGACATTATAATAAACGCATTGTGTATCCGTTTAACGGCCAATATAGGAAAATCATACTTCACCAAAATGATAGTGTGGCATTACCATTGAATTTAAAGTTAGTTATCCAATTTAATGAATAGAATATTTTTAAGATGCCAAATAAATTTTGTATAATATTAAAAATCAAATCTTAACATTTTTAATTTTCCTTTTTCAAATTTTTTTATAAACAAAATTTGTCAGTACATTATCTTGAAAATATTCTGAAAAGAAAATTCGAGTCTTAGGGTGTTTAAGCTCCAAATTCAACATCAACGCCACAGTTTAAATTGTACTTATCGTAATTTTGCTATATTGCTCACAAACACATAATATAGAAAGAGATAAGTATGCAAGTTTATCAAGACGTAATAATAATATAATATATTTATCTTGTCAAACTTTGTAAATAGCAACGATGTTGATATTAAGTTTATGATTATGAAAAAAATTAGTGAAATATTACAATATATTTATTGTAAACATGAAAATAATTTTGTCAAGATAAAAATTCAATTCTACAAAAATATGTGTATATTACTTATACATAGTTAAGAGGACATTTAACACGCATGACGCATGTGTTGTCTCCGTCTTACACATGTAAGACTACTAAATGTTCGTTCACTAGTTTCAATAATGTGCTGTTAGTTTTGATATTTGAGTGAATTGACCTATTATAAAATTTAAAGGTAAGATTATTATCTAGGGCCTCACGAAGGCATTTATTGATATTATTGTTTTTAAGTAAATTATGACCTATTTGACACTGTACATTTTAAAATGATCATAATTTAATTAAAAATATTAATAAAGAAAGTGGGGCCCTAGATAATAATCTCACATTTAAATTTTATAATAGAGGTAAATTCACTATAATATTAAGATTAATAGCACACTATTGAAACTGGAAAACGAACATTTTCCATGTCGTATGACTCGTAAGCGTTGTGTAAAATGGAGACAACTCACGCGGCAATATATATTACATGTAATATCACTAGAAAAATTATATTTTTACGATGCACGAAGATATTTATAAAACAATTCTGTTTTAAAACCATTATAAAATAACCAGTTTAAACGATTACGAATTGGCGGAGAAACACAAACAAAAATCATATCGACCACTAAAAAATATATATGTATATAATTTTCATAAAAATTATATAAAATTAAATATTTCAACAAATCAAAATAAAACTATTTTTAGAAAATTAATCTACCATAATAATCTTGTTTACATAAATAACATATCACTATTTAAGTATTAAACCATTGTTAAATGTTAAATCATTTGTTCACAAGATTTTGCTCTGTGCACATCCCAGTAATTTACTTGTCAGTAAATCAGTTAATTAATTAATTAATTATTTAAACGCCATACATTTATTCATATCATCATGTTCCATAATGGTTATCAATACCAAAATAATGGCCACAAAAATGGAAATACGTAAGTATACTTTTTTTTACTAAATTCAAAGTATATAATTGTAAAAATCATTTTGAATACAATTTAAAATATTTTTAGTTACTAAATGTGCAAAAGCAAAGGAATTTTTGTGCTGGAACAGCCAAAAAAAATCAAGATGGTTCAATTATAGAATAAAATCTCATTCTAATATTCACACGAGAAATATAAATGATGAAGACAACATGGTGAAAATATTTAGAAATTCATTAAAATTACGGGCAAAAAATGAAAACCTGCCTCTGAAAACAATATATGACGAAGAAGCTCTAAGGTAATGTAAATGCTTAAATAAAAATAAACCTATATAAATTACTTCTTATTGTTAACTATATATTTTAGGCACCAAGTTGCCGCGGCCGCCGGCCTATATCCTTGGTCGACTGCAGAGAGTATTATGCATTTTTCTAGGAGATCCTCGCTGCCTTCTTTGCCCCATACATTACACGAGTTATCCATAAAATTTGATAATGGGGAGTTATTAAGATACTCATGTTGTGGTTCTTCCATATTTAATGGATGTGTGCGAGATCCTGAAGGTAAAATAATATTATTAGTTTATAGTTACATTAATGAATTTTAAAAATTTAAAATGTAGTCTTTAATAGCAAATACCTATTATCGTATATGTCACCATCATAAATTAAGCCATAATAAATTAGTGAAAATTATTCGTTGTAACAAAGGGCCACATACTTAAAATCTTAAAAGAGGATTTATAAATTGATGATTAAATACTATTAACACTTGATCACATGGTAATTTTATATTTATATATTCAAGTTAAATGATAATTAATATAAAATAATAACACATTTTTAGTAATTTTAGTAATAATAATTGAAAAATATAAATGGATTTTTTTTATCTAGCACTAGCTGACCCCGTGCACTTCGTTGCCCGTTAAAAATGCAAATTCTATATAATATGATTCGAATTTTGATTAATTTGTTATTTACTATTTGGTTTAACGGTGTTCAAAACTTAGACATTTTCATTAACTGTTTTGATTTTCAAAAATCTTGTGAAAGCACCACTTTAATATGCGAATTTTGTAAAATGCTTTCTTATTACACACTAAATTTGTGATACGATTTTACGAATGTACCGTGTAAATTGGAAACATCGATCTATCATTGTTCAGGCTGTACGGTTATCAGTCAGTGAGTTACTCAAGTCATAATATTATAGTCATTCTGCTTACCGTTGCCGTTTGACTCTCTTATGATTATGAGAGCAGTATATTATCATGTAGGCAATCCACACGTGGTGGATTGCGGACCCCGCGAGAGTGTGTATAAGAAGTTTATAATTTCTAATACTTAAGTTTCAAAGTTATATCATTTTTTTTTTTTTTTACTACAGTGGCTAAAATACAATAATGTGCCATCTCGTGGTTTTTGTATTGTTGCCTGTTGGTAAAACAATAAAACTTAGTATAACTTGTTATGTTAGTCTATTGCTGTGAATTTGAAATTTACTGTGGACATTGACTTATTTCGCTAATTCTTTTTTTTGTTGATATGGTTTTAACAAAATATAACAACAGATCTGTAACTATTATATTCAATCATAATCAATAGCGACATTATATAGTTTATTTTCTTGCTGAACTGTAGTGACAGTTATACATTGTCTTATACATTTTTGTCTCCATTTATAATATATATAGCTGATCCCGTGCACTTCGTTGCTCGTTAAATATACTAACTCAAACTTGTTCAATTCGTTATTTAATATTCGGTGGATAATGTTCTAGCTTTATCTTAAGTTTTCTGTTGCCCGGAATAAAAATTCTGATTCGCAGCAATATATTATCAGGTAGGCAATCTACCTGCGGTAGATCGCGGACCTAGTGGTATTTGTATGTAAGTGTATGATTTAACTCTAATAAAGTATCAAAGTTATACTAAGTTTGACATAATACGGTAGATTAATTTAATCAATTAATACATAATCCTAACCTAGGTTTTGATTCTCAAAAATCTTGAATAACCCGGCTTTGCCCTTGTACATTTTTTTGTGTTACCTACTATAACTTTTATTTTATCAGTTTTTATAATTATTACAGACTGGTTTTAGATGTTATGTTGATCCTTGGTTGCCTATGTATTGTAATATTGTAATTTGTCGGCAAAAAATACTTAACATTATGGTGTTATAAAAACCAAAAAAAAATATATTTATATTTAAATATTTTATTCATCTCAATAACTCTTTATAAACAGTATTTTTAGAACTGCCTTTTGGGGGGCTAAAAAACCACCAAACTACTGGCAGAGCTTACTCTAGAATATGTGATATAGAACTGATATAGAACTAAAACATTCTTCTCTCAAGTCAATCCCTGTCATGCTCAATGATTGTCCTTGAGACTTATTAATAGTTATAACAAAGCAAACTTTGAGTGGGAATTGTATTCTTTTTAATTCAAAGGGATAATCAGTTGGAATTTTTTAATTCTCGGATTAAAACTATATCTCCTCTAGCGCTCCCAGTGATAACTATAGCGTTTATTACATTTTTGTCCAGAGCTTTAACTTGCAATCTTGGTTACTTTCTGATCCAAATTTTTCATACAGTTCATCATTGATGTACACCTCAATAAATACCAACAATAATTATCCTGCTGCCACCAGCTAACATTCGACAACCATATTAATTAGTTTTTATTAATTTGTAAGAATTTAAACAATTTTAGATAAGAATTAAAAATAACCGTACATAAACTGGGGTGCGCATATGAAGACGCATTAATAATAAATATTCGAAAATAATAAGTAAAACACCTTGTCCTCGTGTATGCGTAAATGCGTAGGGTATTTTACGACTTCATGTTATCATGTTTTTATACATAATTGATTAATTTGTTATTTACTATTCGGTTTAACGGTGTTCAAAACTTAGACATTTTCATTGACTGTTTTGATTCTCAAAAATCTTGTGAAAACACCACTTTAATATGCGAATTTTGTAAAATGCTTTCTTATTACACACTAAATGTGTGATACGATTTTACGAATGTACCGTGTAAATTGTAAGCATCGATCTATCATTGTTCAGGCTCTACGTTTATCAGTCAGTGAGTTACTCAAGTCATAATATTATAGTCATTCTGCTTACCGTTGCCGTGAGACTCTCTTATGATTATGCGAGCAGTATATTATCATATTGTGAACTAAAAAAAAATTCACTCAACAAATTTCAAATTTTCAAACTAAAATAACTATAGAAACCATAGATTATATTGATTGTACATCGAGCTGATGTTTAGATGTCTACGTCTACCATGGAGTAAATAAAGACAATGGTATCGATTTCAAATCCCAGACATCAATGAATAGATTTTGCACTTTTTCTACTTATTCGGTTGACTTATTAAAAATTTTCTTTCGTAAAAACCTTCTCCAGACAATAACAAATACTACTAAAAAATAATTAGCGAAATCGGTTCAGCTGTTCTCAATTAATAAAAATAGGGACATTAATATAGTTTATTTTCTTGCTGAACTGTAGTGACAGTTATACATTGTCTTATAAATTTTTGTCTCCATTTATATAATATATATATTATATATATATATAGATTTTTAATTTCTTTTTTACTATGACAACGATTTTAGTTTGTATGTCTATTTGCTTGCATTATTAAAAACAACCTTGCTATAACATTTTAAATAAATTATTTATTTTATTAAATGGTTGCCATTGACTACCAAAAATAATTTAGTTTACTATTATTTATTTTATTTAAATGGTTGCCATTGACTACCAAAAATAATTTAGTTTACTATTTGCTGGACAGATGGCGCTGTATGTGAAAAACGATTTCCCCACTTTTCTGTTGAATTTTCCTGAATTTTCCAGAATTTTCTTTGCTATAAACCTCACGGAGCCCAAGACCTTTCCAACGAATGCAAAACCGTGGAAATCGGTTCGTGCGTTCTGGAGTTATAGCGTCAGGGAGGAAAACCCGACTTATTTTTATATAATAGATTGATTAAATGTAATGTTGAACAGTTGAAGACTGAAGAGTGTACATTATAAACACATTTAATACATTAAATAAAAATAGAATAATCAGGCTCAAATAAGATATTTTTACAGGATGGGTTATGTATGGTGAAATATGCCCTTCATTAATATAATTGAAAAAAAAATATTTTAATTATTAACAGATATATGCATTGGAGCATCTCCAGAATCAATTTTTTATAAAAACCATTAGTAATTTAGAAAATGTTTTGTTTTTAAAATAATTGTACTGTTATAATATTATGTTAAAAAAATATATGCTAATAAGGTTCAGATTGAACTAGGAGATGATTTAACTTAAATAAGATACTGTGCAAAGTTATGTTTATAAATTAAAATTAATTAATTATTTATAAACATTAAAAACAAGTTCAGCGACAATTCCAAAATGCATTTACAAAAATGTGTAAGTTCAAGCATTAAATAATTGGGGGCCAACGGTTCACTACCATGAGGCGATACCACAAGAAAAAAAAGAATAAAATAACAATTAAAACATTTTAATGTATTGTTTAAATTGTAAATTAATTATTATGAATAATTAGAATCTTTAAATAAAATATAAACAATTTTATTCATAAGTGGTAAAAACATCAAGTTTAGACTAAAAATTGTGTGATTTCCTACTAATCTTTAAACTTTAAATTTAAAATGAAATTTATTAATATGATAGTATGATACACATTTAATTTTTATAGTTATTTATTTATCTTTGTTTAGTGTTCTTACGTCGCATAACAGCGATAACAGCACGGCCGACCAAACTCACACACACACACACACCAACACACCACACACATCACATAATTAATGTTTTTATTTTTGTATATTTGTATTGTGAATTATTATATAATATGCAGATTAAATCGCTATCGCACGCCGCCGGATCGGCTGGCGACTATTATTTATTATAACACGGCCGCCGTATTACCAGTCTACTCTCCAGCGTTTGTCGCAATAACGTTTTGCATGTACGGTTAATCGTCATCGGCAAAATTGTATTTCGTGTGCGAAAATCGTCGTATTTTTATATATCATATATTTTAATTCGTGGCGCTAATAGCCACCAGCCTTTTTTTATATACAACAAGTATAGTTTGTGGACGCGAATCGTCACTCTTATTATTTTATTGTTGTGTACGCTAATCGTCACAAACTCACTTCTACTATTATATTATATACCTATACGGCGCGAATCGCCGCAGTTTGTATGATATATGATTAGCGCTAATCGCCGCAAGTGTTACCTGTTTTTTTCTGTTAATTTTGTTAGTTATATTTTTTTGTATGTTATTTAAATTATTTTGTGTGTGTGTCCAATTATTATAAGGCTTTTTTAGGTAGCGGCTGGCCAGCAGTGCTCCACAAATTGTGAGTTTTTTTTATCTATTTATTATTATTTATATTTTTCCCTATTATTTTATTATTGCCTATTGGTACTGTTATTATTATTTATATTGATTGCGCCAAATCGGCATTTTACCTTATATATATTCTTTTTTTGCTTGTTGGGCCAAAAGGGCCGTAGATATTATTTTATTACTATTTATTATATTTTTTCTTTACCAGCATTTATATTGAGTTACCATTTATTAAGTTACCTTTCTATTATTAGCCTTTAAGCACACACACACATATATACACACGCACACACACCACCACACACTAGCACTCTCTGGTCTTGCTCGGCGACCCCGTCCACTTCCTTTGAGTTGCTATATACACGTATACACATTTACACAGGTCGGTCGGTGTGTGCGTGCGCTACGAAGTAAGAGGTAACCGGGCGCGCGTATTAATACCTTACGCTCCCGGTCCGTACAATCTTGATAAATACATTTTTAGTTTATGACTTATACATAGAGTATTATACTTACTGAATTAAAATACAATTTATAACAAAAACAGGCAAATACAGTATTATATTGGCATGCCCTCAACTGATAAACACAGTACTACTACACAACATCACTGAAGTTCACGCAGACGCAACTTTTAAAGTAGTCCCATCAAATATGGGTAGCCAGCTTCTAAGCATTCATTGCATGATCGATAATTCTGTAAGTGTTAATTTAAGTGTACAATTTAAAATAATAGTATGATTAATATTAATTAATGTTATGGTAATTTAACCAAGATTAATATTCTTAATTAATAATCAAAAATTTCTAATTACATTTTTCAGTCTATACCAATTGCTTACGCATTGATGGAATCAAAATCTAGGAATTCCTACCAATGTGTTCTAGACTTTATGAAGACAAATGTACTTCCTAACCTTAACCCAGACATTATAATCACAGATTTTGAACCAGCCCTAAGAGATTCACTTCTATCTTCTTTAGGTGTAAGAGGAACAAGAGTTATGGGATGTTGGTTTCATCACAATCAGGTTGATAATATACCTAATTTTAATAACACTTACATGTTACATAAAAAAAAGAAATATATATATCATAATTAATAACTTGTGAATATATTTAAATTTCTCACTTGTTATTATAATGGTAAAATTGAATTATGTTAAATTAGTTAAATTAAGTTACACATATTTTTAATACTTACACTAGTCCTATTTTCATCTTTGGCGTACCATTATTTTCAAACAAAATTATAAAGTTGACAAATTTAAATCTATTTAATATTGTAAAAATAAATATTTATTGAATTTTTTTTTTTTTTAATATTTATCAACTTTTGTTTAAATTATTATTTAGGCTGTATGGAAGAAAATGAGATCATACAATTATTTGGCAACTGTTAATACAAATCAGTATGCATTAAAATCTTTAAGGATGCTCATGTGTTTGGCTCTATTGCCGGGAGCAGAAATAGAGCAAGGGTTTATGCTCATTAAAGCATATGCTACCAATCATAATGTTCCAATGCCAAACCTTTTCAACTATTACCAAAGGTAATTTAATTCTAGACAAATTTAATTTAATTAAAACAGATTAAAATTAAAAATGAAACTAACTTACTTTCCTTATATTTTTGTTATATTTACAGTTATTGGATAAGGTGTGTAGGTGTGAACGTTTTATCAGTTAATGGCGTCCCAAGAAGGACAAATAATAACATTGAAAGCTTCCACAATACTTTAAGATACCAATTTTCCGTCACTCATCCAAATTTATGGGTTTTCCTAGGTAAATATATTACATTTAATATAAATAATACAATTATTAATTTATTCTTAGTAAATTTAACCATGTAATCAATAGTTAATATTTTATTAAAATGGCATATAGTCCTGTAAATAGTTAGATTAAATATTTAAATGCATCATATTGTACAACATGTGATTTGGAAGATAAACTCTAAAAACATTCCAATGTTATTGTTATTAATACAAAATATTAAAAGTACTGACACATCTAATTATTTAATTCTACAATATTGTTGTTATCCTTCTGTGATTAGCCAATTTACCTTTTTATTCATTTTTCTTAAATTTGCATATATATATATTGACTAACTAGTAAATCTTTTAATAAATAACAATAATAATAGTACAGAAATACAGAATAAATTGATCTGAATCAGAAGTAGGTATTTATTCTATTAATAATATAATTATGTTGATTTTAATTACTAGGTCAAATATGTGCACTGAGTGTAAAGTACCATACAATGGTTACTCAGCTGGAAAATGGCCTACAACCTACGAGAAACTTAAAAACAAAATTCCTATTAAATTCCAAGCGCATCAAACGGGCAACTGAACACCATGAAGCTGGTATACTGAGTGTTTGGCAATTTTTGGTAAAATGCTCTCATTGTAGTGCAACTTATGAACGTAGGCAAAGAAATTGGGCACTGGGTATTCAAAATGGTGAAGAGTCGGATGATAATGAAGTAGCTGAAAATGACATTAATGAAATTGCTCCGGTAAACATTGTAGGTTTAGCAGAACAAAAGAAGAACCTGAGCCAAATCACCCAATTAGGCCAAGTGTCTGCATGGCATGTAACATAGTTACAACTGGAGAAGATGTGGCTCAATATATTGTTTTGCCATGTGGACATGCGTGGTTGTGTACCACATGTGTTGGGGTCTTAGAGAACCAATATCCTGTAAGATGTCCTTTATGCCGCGGGGATGTTGATAATTTTCAACGAATGTTTTTATTAACATAACTGCATGTAGTCTGTAATACCAAGTCATGTATTATAATATGATATAAATTTAAATTGAAAGATAATTCAAATAAAAGGTACCTATTGGCTATTTGTGTTCAAAATAATTTACAACTCTGATAATTTGACTTAGGTAGTTCTATATTTCCATTATCTCATTTGCCTAGTGTAAATTAAAGTCAAGTATATGCTTCTCTTCTAAAATATATATATAGCCTATTTAGCAAACGGCGTAACTCCAAAAAATTCAAATTCTATGTTTTTATATAATTCAATAGAAAAAAAAAATGCGCGTCGATTGGTATCATAATAGTAATATTTAAGAGTATTTTCTTCCATGAAACCGGTGATAATTGATAAGCATTAGTCGTAACTCCGATGTACAAAAAAAATATTATCTACAGAAACTGGCGTATCTCCATAACAACGTGACAACGTCGTTGTATTTAAATTTAATATGTTAAAAATCTAAATTTTATCCTTGTTAAATCATAATATTTTATGAACAGTTTTCTTTTATATTTTATACTTTGATTTAATACATTATACTATAAGAAACAAGATGACATCCAGGACAAAAAAACTTTTAGAAATGGCTAGAAGTTTTGCTACACCATACAATATTATAAATTATCCTAAGTTGACACGGAAAAAGACAAGTGTGTAAAATAAAAAGTTTGATTATCTATACTACTTTATAAAATTAAGTCGCTTTTTTTTGTCCGGGCTAATCTCCGAAACTACTTATTCAATCGTCGTGCAATTTTTTTTAAATTAAAGAGAATGTCGGGGAGCGGGTTTATAGCATAAATTATGGACCTAACTCCTGTGAGTTATAGATTTAGAGACAAAAACTGAGTTACATCGGTGGCGCCCTCTAACAGATAAAAATATAAATATAAATCTATATACATATAGGAGACGGCCCCTATTCACTCATCAACGCCCAAACCAAACCGCTGGGTCTAGAGACTTGAAATTTTGTACAGAGGTTCCTTGAGCAATGTAAGAGCACACTAAGAAAGGATTTTTCGAAATCCACATTTTAAAGGGTTGCTCAAACGGGGATTTTGAGATTTACGATGGAAATTTTGTTTTTAATTTTTGTTTATAAATGGTTGCTATAACAACTTGATTTATGTGTTAACACATTATCACTTTATTATTACTGCTAATTATTATGTATAAAAACATGATAACATGAAGTCGTAAAATACTCTACGCATTTACGCATACACGAGGACAAGGTGTTTTACTTATTATTTTCGAATATTAATTATTAATGCGTCTTCATATGTGCACCCCAGTTTATGTACGGTTATTTTTAATTCTTATCTAAAATTGTTTAAATTCTTACAAATTAATAAAAACTAATTAATATGGTTGTCGAATGTGAGCTGGTGGCAGCAGGACAATTATTGTATTATATAAATATAAAATATTTTATTTTATTTTATTCCATAAATACCTACGTAGTATAAATTCAAAATAGGTAGGTATATTATACTTTTTAATTTTGTTATAGATGTTATTAAAAATAAAAACAGAGATGTTGGAAATAATTTCGATATTGACAAATATATTAGTGAACAGCTAGACATTTTAAATTATGATGTTATTGAAAATAATAATATGGTTCCATTTGCTTTCGAAAATTCAAATGAATATAATATGAATATTGAATAATGATAAAATCTCTACAGAAAATGTTAGTTATATTGAAAATCAAAATGAGTTAACAGAGAGTACAGACAAACCTCAGGTTTGAGTTTTAAAAATAATGTTTAGTAGGTATAGCTACTATGTTTTTGAATGATATTATTTTTTACTGTAGGTAGTAAATAATCATTATATTATTGAAAATAATTATATGGTTCCATTTGCTTTAGAAAATTTAAATGAATGCATGAATAACGATAATAATAATGATTCTACAGAAAATGTTAATAATATAGAAATCAGTTGGCAGTACGTACAAGAAAAAAAAGATCAAACCCAAAAATTGGAGTTTATAACATAAATAAAAAAAATATAATTGAATGGCAAAGAATATTATGGTAAGAAAAAAAAACAATGGTGTATGGTCATACAATATACACAAACCTGCAAAAGTTTTGAAATGTGTTTGCAACTGTAAACGAAGTGTAGTGATCGCTGTGCAGGCACTGCGACTACGTACAAATTAATTATTTAAACGACGTAGCACGTTCTGTGTTGAGCTTGAGTGTGTTGTGAGAAAGGTAGGTGTTGAAAATTAAAACACTTGTTGTTTTATTGAAATAAAGTAAATGTTTTATTAAGTTAAACAACATGAAACTTAAATAATGACATAAAACAAAAGTAAAATAGCTTGCTGCTATGTAAAATTACAAGTACTGGGAATGACCGTAAACTCGCGGCGATGTGGCTGTGACAAAGTCCACGACGAGCAATAGTCTTACATTGGAGTTAACTACCTCTAATTACTTCTAAATACTCTACTCGTATTTATATGAGTTCTCAATGACGTACAGGGGACTAGTATTCTATTTTAGAGTGATGATGATTTTACATAATCATCATTAAATAATTATATAACCATTATATAATGATATCATCATAATAATATCATATAATTATATAATTATTATTCAATCGACAGAAAAAAATATGTTTTTCTGATCTCTGGCCTATTGCTTATAATGCAGGTGTATTAATACACTTCCCATAATTTGATAATCTATCCCAATATAATATAATATAGTATAACACAATGCAGGTGCATTGGGTTTATACATAAGCTCAAAAAAACAGTAAATTGAAATGTAAAGAAGTTAAAGAGAGGAACGGTTGAAGATATTTGAAGAATTTTGGGAATTGTCAAAAAATAAGAAACAAACATACATTAAGAACTATACAAAAAAAATTCCAACTCTAAGGCTTAGAGGTACAATAACTCCTTCAAGAAGAAGTTAATCTATCCAATACTATTTACAAACAGTGATGATAGGGTAAGAGTTTGTAAGTACTGTTTTTAAATAAAATTGGAATCAGTGGCGGTTTTACGGGGGGGGGGTCCAGGGGGTCTGGACCCCCCCAGATCCCGTGTTTAGGCTGTAATACATTATGGGGTTCTGGGAGCTCGGGTTTTGACTAGCTATTGCGACTTTTATATGTGGTTACACGCTTATACATAATTCTGATGATTTCATATCATTAATATTAAAAAATTATAAATATAAATATAATAAAAAAAATAATAAATTATTATACTTATAATTATTATAATTATTATTATTATTATTAATAATTATTTATAATAAATATAAATATTAATATTAATATTACCTAACCTAACCTAAACCTAACCGTGTATTTGAATGTTTGCCCATCTATATAGATATGTATACTTGCCTGAAATTATGATATTTACGATATCTATTATCTGTAATAATAATAGAATTGGCCGTTCGAAAAATGTCACAGCCACAGCGATAAACTGTCGTCTGTCAATCACTTTTCAGCCGTCGTGCTTCGTGCCTGTCGAAAGTTTAAATTGTAAATTTTTAATCTTGTTGTTCATACGAATTAGTTACTAATTATTTTTTATGAGTTTATTCACAAATATTCTTTTGATCTAAGATTACCATTCAATTTGAACCGAACTTCAAAAGTATTTAAAATTCAGGTTCGTAAAAATTAAATATTTATAATAAAAATTGAATAGGTAACTAATATATAGTGGCGTAGCCAGGTTAAATCGATAGATATAAGAAAGAAAATTTAAAAATTATTTTATTTCAATGGTTTATGAAAGTCTACAAAAGTCTAAAATTGTATTTTATTGATTTTAAATTATCACCTTTATATTGTGTTATTTATTATTTTTTCATGGACAAAAATTTACCAATATTTACACTTTATAGTCATTTATAACCGCGCTAGTAGGTATTTAATGCATAATATAACATTGTTTATCGATCACGATATTACAAAATATTAACGTTCTGCGGTTTTTTTATTGTTACCACATTCATTGGTTTCGTGTTAAAATCTATAAATAAATATTTTTTAGCGATTAGCAAAAGACACCCGGCAATTATTTCTATCTTCACATCTAATCGTATAGTCTATAATATAGTTGTATAAAAAATATACACAAATGGCCAACGTCAACGGGTGACGGAAATTATTAACCGGCAGTATCTCAGTGAATGCAACACATTTTAATACGTATTATTATTTTATTATTTTCAATTTTGTATGTAGGATCAGTACTTATTGCTGTGTAATTACTTAAAGTCCTTAAGAATATATAATTCCGGGACCTAACTCCTAATAATGATAATAATATTAATAATTATTATGATTTTAAAATTATATAAAACTTGTGTATGTGTAAAATTAAACCTTTAAAAATAGAATAACGAAGCCCCCTAAAATAAAAAATATTTGACTTACCATTTTTAACGTATACATTAAGTTGAAACTCATGCTACGTCACTAATTAGTATATAGAATAATACACAAATATGATTAGTCGCCGTATAATGGTTGTTATTTATAATTGTACATAGATATTTTGTTAGATCGATATTTAATTATAAAAGATTACTTATAAATTACCTATATTTTATGGTTAAGACTAGAGTTAAACTCGATTGAAGTATGTCATATAAAAAGCAAAAACCTTTAACACATTTTTTCAAATCTACATCAACATCTGATAATTTCAAATCTCTTAATTGGCAAATTCGTCACACAATAATGAGACGGAGAAACCATCAACATAAGCAAAGAAAGTTTACAACACTAAAAAAAAAAAATAGAGCCCATTACGACTTTCGACTCCGAGCTAGTGGTAGCAACACGCTCGTTCACACCTCCACGCTCGAGCACACACTGTGTCCCCTCTTCACCTTCTAGTCGACCGCCACTCGACTAGAAGTGTGCCAACAACTCGGTCATCCTGGCCTTACAGCGTCCTCGCTGTATTGTTATACATATATACGTTTAAATACAATTTGAAAAGGGATCTCTCTTTCTCTTCCTTATTAAACATAATTAGTTTGCACATAATACTAATAGAACAACTCAAATATGGACTGTATGAACAGATCAACAACAAATATTAATTACACTAGAATATTAATCCAACTGGATTTAACAAAAATGGTTCAATTACTTCAAAATTCAAACAAATATTAATAACAATATAATTTTAATCCAACTGATTTAACTAACTTAATTCAATTACTTTCAAGATTTTAACAAATTAAACAGATTATTCTTAACATAGATACTAGTAATACATTAATAATTAAGTCTTATAAGTATAGTCCGTCAACCATGATGGTTTTCTTTCTCACTCTTGGTGCTGATTGATCTGGGACCTTTTCAGTCTTGTTATCAGTCTTTCCTGTGTCTCAGTCTTTTCATTTCCATGTGACTGTACTTCATCACTTTCAGTTACTTCTTTGTGTTCGTCAGGAATATGATTTGGTACATTGTCACAGTCTGCTCCTATTCTATACACTTTAAGATGAGATGCATGAGCTGTCGTTACATACTGACGTCCCTCCTTCACTGTCACATCTGCTACTTGGTACACATCATTAGGTAGTACTTATTTATAATCAAGGGTCCTCGAAACTTTGCTTGTAACTTTGTAGGTTCTCCTGTATGGATAGCTGGTCGTCGTAGGAACACAACTTCTCCTATCTTGAACTTCACTGGTGTTGTATGTTTCTGATCATATCTGTTTTCCACTTTACTTGTTCCTTTTCGATGTTGGCTCGTGCCTGTTCTTGTAATTTTGTAACATCTTCATATTTTTCTTCAACTGTTATGTGCCGTAGAACTCCATCATGAAAGCTTGCATGGTAGCCATATAATATACGGAATGGTGTATCTCCAACAGTTTTGTTTTGTGAATTGTTCAATGACTTTCAACCTCAGGTAATCTCTTATCCCAATTCCTTTCATTTGTCATGTTCGCCTGGAGCACTGGCACCAAAGTTGAATTCACTCGCTCAACTTGTCCATTGGACTGTGGATGTCTGACTGAAATTAGTGTATGTTTTATCCCATTTGACTCACAGTAAGTCTCAAAGTGTTTGGAAGTAAAACGCCGTACCTCTGTCACTAATATTCTTTTGGTAGGCCATGTAACAATACAAAACTTTTTAAACATTTCAGCACTGAATCAGTGTCACATCTACGTACTGCATATAGTTTCACATATTTGGTTAAGTTGTCAACTAATACCAAAATATGATTGTTACCTGAAGTAGACTTTACGAATGGTCCTATGTGATCAAGATGAATGATTTCAAATGGTCTCTTCCCTGGTGGAATTGGATGAAGTTCTCCTTGCTGGCGTCCCTTTGGTACCTTGCTGAGCATACACTCTGGACAGCATTTTATATGATATCGAACGTACCTGCGCATACGGGCAAAATAATAACGTTCCATTATCTTTGATACCGTCCTATCTATTGCAAAATGACCAGATAAGTCATGACAGCGAACCACCAAACTTTTTCCGCATCCCATCTGGGACTACCCACAATTGACGTGTCTTCCCTTGTACCTTGATTGTTCGATATAATATACCATCACGTAAGACATAATGGTTAATTATACTATTCTCAGCCACTGAACACTCCTCTGGTCTTTTTGTCAAGATATCAATGATGTACCGTAACTTCTCATCACTTCTCTGCATGGCCATTACATGTTCCTCTACGGTCATTGTCAACATTACCTCGTAGCCTTCTAGTTCCTGCTCGGTGTCGTTTGGCGTGTCCACTGGTGCTCGCGATAATGCATCAGCGTGTGCCATTTTAATCCCTGGTCGGTGCCTTACTTCGAACTCATATTCACTCAACAGATTTGCCCAACGTGCCACTTGTGGATTGACTGTTCTTTTTGTATTGAGATGCACGATAGCTTGGCAATCAGTGATGACAGTGAATGGAATTCCAATGAGCAAGTGACGCAGACGCGTTATACTCCATACTATAGCCATTAATTCTAATTTACCCGCATGGTAATTTTTCTCTGCAATTGTCGTTTTCTTTGAAACCGCATGGACAAGGTGCATTTTCTTATCACCTCCACCCCGCTGTAACAACATTCCACTCAGGCCCACTTGACTGGCATCACAATGAAGTTCTGTGTAAGATGATGGATTGAATAGTTGCAAAGCCGGACTACTGGTTAAACAGTGCTTCAATTTATTGAAAGCTTGTTCTTGTTCTGCCGTCCATTTGAATGGTACACTATCCTTCAAAAGTTCTGACAGTGGTCTGGCTATCTCGGCATAGCGCGGTACAAATCTGCGAAAGAATCCAGTCAAACCCAAATAGCGCCTTACCTCATGCTGGTTAACTGGTTGCTTCATGTCTCTGATAGCTGATGTCTTGTCCAATCCTGGTGTAATACCCTCAGCTGATATCTTGTATCCTAGATAGGTGACTTCTTCATAACCGAAATAACATTTCTCCAGCTTCAGTGTTAAGTTGGCTGCCCTTAGTGCATCAAAAACCTTTCGCAGTCGACCTAGCATATCTTCAAAGTTTTCGCAGGAATTAGGATATCGTCTAGATACCACATTGCGACTTTTCGTTGTAAATGTTGCATAACTCCTTGCATCAATCGTGAAAACTCATAAGGTGCATTTACTAACCCGAATACCATACGCTCAAATTGTCCAGTCTCACTTGGTGTAATAAAACTGGTTTTGGCCTTTGCTTCCTCTGTCAAAGGTACTTGTAAATACCCTGAAGCTAGATCCAATGTACAGAATAGTTTTGCGTCACTCAAGGCTATTAGTCCTAAAAAATCACAATTGGATTCTTCTGCACTGATCTCTACGTCTCCATTTGATATATCTTTCTACAAAAATAAAAAACTTGATCAAAACGATATACTAAATGTTTTAAATAACCTCTGGAAACCCGACATTCAATTTAACTTTCCAACAAAAACTTATATTTGTGGAAAGGAAAAGAAGGAAAAAATCTTAAATTTCAGTATTCTTGGTTGATGCGATTTTCTTGGTTGGCATACTCGGCTGTAGAAAATGGTGCATATTGTAAGTTTGTGTGTAGCATTTTCCAAAAACGAAGGTGGAAAAAATTCTCAATTATTAGGCAGCTTAGTATTAAAAAAATTTGATGATTGGAAACATGCAGTTGAAAATTTTAATAAGCATTCTTCCTTGAATATCACAAGCAATGTTTATCCGATGCGAGCAACTTTTTTAACGTCTTAAAAAACCCCGAAACGTCTATTATCAACATGATACAAACCGAAAGAATGAAACAAGTTTTAGAAAATCGACACAAAATATTAAACCCATAATTGAAGCTATAATGTTGTGTGGGCGTCAAAATATGCCTTTAAAAGGACACCGTGACTGGGGACGTATACATGTTGATGATACACTAGGAAATAATCAAGGCAATTTTCGTGAAATTATTCGTTATAGAGCACAGGGAGACGATGTATTAAGGTCAGTTTTAGAAAGTGAAAAAACAATAAAATACCTAAGTAACACGAGCCAAAACGCCATCATAGATTCTTGCAACTCGGTTTTACTCAGTAAAGTTGTAGCATCGGTAAATAAGGCAAAATGTTTCGCAGTACTTGCTGACGAGACATCTGATATTTCCGGAGTAGAACAAGTTTCTTTATGCGTCAGATATGTTGACTTGGACAAATTAGAACTCCATGAAGATTTTCTACAATTTATTCCAACGAATGATACTACGGGAAAAGCACTAGCAAATTTAATTTTAGAAAATCTTAGTAAGTTTGGTGTAGAGCTAAAATATCTTCGTGGCCAAGGATATGATGGCGCAGCAGCAATGTCGGGTAGATATAAAGGTGTACAAGCGCACATAAAAAAATTGTATCCTTCTGCCATTTATGTACACTGTTCTGCTCACTTATTAAATCTTGTCGTATCTAAATCATGTTCTCTCCAACCTATAAGAAATTGTCTAGGGGTAATAAGTAAAACACGGCATTTTTTTGTGTATCCAAAAAGAAAATCAGTTCTTACACAAAAAATTGAAAATTCTTCAGACAATCCCACGAAAAAAACACTAAAGCGTTGTTGTGAAACTCGATGGATCGAAAGGTATCACTCAGTAAATGATTTTTTAGAACTCTATGGTTTTGTTATAGAGTCTTTAGATGATATTTCAACGTGGGAAGACAGTGATACAAGTGGAAAAGCAGAGTGTCTACGAAATTCAATTTTGAATGGAGAATTCATTATTTCTTTAATAGTTTTAACAAAAGGATTTGGATTTGGATTACCGTTATCGAAACAGCTTCAAAAAATTAATATAGATTTAAGATTAGCTGTGAAGTTAGCTCATGAGACATATCAGGAAATACAAGCTTATAGAAATGATGCAGAAAACAAATTTAAAAAAATTTTTAAAGAAGCCTCTAAGATTGCTGATAATTTTCAAGTTGAAATAAAGATTCCAAGAACGTCAAGTAGACAGACACAAAGAGTTAATATAAATACAACATCAGCAGAGGAATATTATCGTGTATCTGTATTTATACCATATATTGAGTCATTTGCTAATGAACTAAAAGAAAGATTTATTGACCACGAAACTACATTAAACTCTTTTTCATCATTTTTCAAAAGAAGAATTAGATGATGATTTTATGACATTAGTCAATCATTACCAAGATGATCTGGAAAATGGAAATCCTGCAATTTTATTGGCTGAATACAAATTGTGGCAAAGGTGTTTAAAAAATTTGAGTGAAGAGCAAACTAATGCACTTCAAGCTTTATCACTTTGTAATAGTGATATTTATCCTAATATATACAAACTGCTTCAAATACTAGCCACATTACCAGTTTCAACTTCATCTAATGAACGTACTTTTTCAAATCTTAAGAGAATCAAAACCTACTTGAGAAACACGATTGGAGAAGTAAGTAATTAAGGAAATCATAATTCATATTTTAAAATATTAAATATAATTTAACTAATATTTCAGAAAAGATTAAATGGTCTAGCTATGATGTGTATTCATAAAGATTTGAAATTAGCAGCTGACGAAAGTTTTGGACGAATTAATAAAAAAAAAACGAAAATTGATTTTGTATTGTAACTAAAATGCTATGTTATGTTTTTTCGTTTATGTAAGAATTAAATTTTTTTGAGTAATTAGACTTTTTTGTCATTATGTATTATAAGATAATGTTAAAAGACCCCCCCCCAGAAAAAATTCCAAAAACCGCCACTGATTGGAATTAGTGAAAAAGTTTGTTTAAAAATTCTCAGTCATAAAGACAGCAATAATTCAACTTCTGATAATGATATTGATGATAATTTTAACACCACAGAAAATGCTTTAAACATTTCAAATAGTCAACGATGTACTAAAACCACTGTATCAGAGAAAAAAGTTTTCTTTACAAATTTTTAAACACTTTGCCTAAATTAGAAAGCCATTATTGTAGAGCTAGTACATCCAAATTATACTTAGAACCAAATTGGACTTCAAAAACTGAATTGTATAATTTTTATTGTAATGATTATTGCACCACTCAAAAAACCACACCAATGAGCAGCTATGTATTTGATAAAGTTATAGAAGAACAAAATATTGGATTGTTTCAACCTAAAAAAGATGCCTGTGATATTTGTACAGCCTATGATACAGGAAATTTATCTCAAGAAGAAAAAGAAACACATGACAGTATGAAAAAAGAGGCAAGGATGGAAAAAGAAAAGGACAAAATGTCAGAAAATGAAATCTTTACTATGGATCTGCAATCTGTCCTCGTATGTCCAAAATCAAATGTTTCTTCACTTTATTATAAAACAAAACTTATAGTACATAATTTTACAATTTATGATTTGAAAAGAAAAAATGGATTCTGTTTTCTATGGAATGAAACTGAAGGCGGGTTATCTTCCAATGAGTTTAGTTCTATTATAATTTATTTTTTACAAAAATATGTTATAAACTCAAATACTGGAAATTTGAATTCTATTATACTATACAGTACTTATCAAAATAGGAACACTACTTTATCTAATGCATTACTTAACTTATCAATTAACTCAAATGTGACTATAATACAAAAGTTCCTTCAACGTGGCCATACACAAATGGAGGTTGATAGCATGCATTCTACTATTGAAAGAAAAGTAAGAAACAGAAATAAATGTACCCGCAGACTATATTTCAATTTGCAAATCAGCTTGTATAAAAAGTCCTTTACAGTAGAATATTTAACACATGATTTCTTTAAGTCATTCTCTTCCATAACTTTCTGTAAATCCATTCGACCTGGAAATAAGAAAGGAGATCCTATTGTGACAAATTTAAAAGCTATCAAATATGAACCTGACAGACAAATCAAATATAAATTGAGATTTACTGAAGAAGATTGGAATACTCTTAAACTTAAAAACAGCAAACAGATTGCAGTTAAATTGATGAACTACCTCAATTACACAATGATAGACTGAAGATAAAAAAAGAAAAATATGAGCATCTTCAACAACTAAAATTAACTATGGAAAAGACTATCATGCGTTTTTTGATAATTTACCTAAAGAGTAAAGATATTTTGGCAAAACGATTACTATTATTATTATCATTTTAATTTGTTATAAACATTAGATATTTTATTTAAAAAGGAAAAATATTTTATTTGTTTGTTATTTTTAGTTTCTTTTATTTAATTTGTATAATGTTATTATTATCAAGGTTATTACTTTTATCACTATACCAAACATTATTTAATGTTCCTTTCTAATGTTGAACTTATTATGCTATACTTTACTAACATTTATTTTATATTACACTTTAATATTTTATACTGTGATTATTAATAGTAATACTGTTTATCAATATTGATTAATATTCTTTATAATTTGTTGTTATTTAGGTTAAGAAGTTGTAAAATTTCTAATAAATACAAATTCAAAATAAATCAAGTAATAATAATATAATTTATAATCTTTTAGATATAAATTAACTTATATTGTTCTCAATATTATTTTTGAAGATCATAAAATAAAATAATTCTTAACTATAAAAAAAAGACATTTTAGTAGAAACAGACGTAAGTCCAAAAAATAGAATGGGTCGTATCTCCAAAAATGTAACTATTATAAAAGCAATAGACGTATGTCCACAAAAAAATGTTATTTATAACATACATTTAATTCTATTACTTCTTAAATATCAACTACTAATGAAGTAATACTAAAAAATATTTGTTTAGTCAAAATTAGTTAACAGGAATTAATTAAACGTTTTTTTCTTCTACTGTAAAATTTGGTGTTTTGGAGTTACGCCGTTTGCTAAATAGGCTGACATATATATATTATACTAGCTGACCCCGTGCACTTCGTTGCCCGTTAAAAATGCAAATTCTATAAAATATGATTCGAATTTTGATTAATTTGTTATTTACTATTCGGTTTAACGGTGTTCAAAACTTAGACATTTTCATTGACTGTTTTGATTCTCAAAAATCTTGTGAAAGCACCACTTTAATATGCGAATTTTGTAAAATGATTTCTTATTACATACTAAATTTGTGATACGATTTTACGAATGTACCGTGTAAATTGTAAGCATCGATCTATCATTGTTCAGGCTCTACGTTATCAGTCAGTGAGTTACTCAAGTCATAATATTATAGTCATTCTGCTTACCATTGCCGTGATACTCTCTTATGATTATGAGAGCAGTATATTATCATGTAGGCAATCCACACGTGGTGGATTGCGGACCCCGCGAGATGGTGTATAAGAAGTTTTTATAATTTCTAATACTTAAGTTTCAAAGTTATATCATTTTTTTTTTTTTTACTACAGTGGGTAAAATACAATAATGTGCCATCTCGTGGTTTTGTATTGTTGCCTGTTGGTTAAACAATAAAAACTAGTATAACTTGTTATGTTATTCTATTGCTATGAATTTGAAATTTACCGTGGACATTGACTTATTTCGCTAATTCTTTTTTTTGTTGATATGGTTTTAACAAAATATAACAACAGATCTGTAACTATTATATTCAATCATAATCAATAGCGACATTAATATAGTTTATTTTCTTGCTGAACTGCAGTGACAGTTATACATTGTCTTATACATTTTTGTCTCCATTTTTATATATCTAGATTTTTAATTTCTTTTTACTATGACAACGATTTTAGTTTGTATGTCTATTTGCTTGCATTATTAAAAACAACCTTGCTATAACATTTTAAATAAATTATTTATTTTATTTAAATGGTTGCCATTGACTACCAAAAATAATTTAGTTTACTATTTGCTGGACAGATGGCGCCTGTGTAATTTCATCACCATCTCATTTCATCACCAACCTAATAACTTTTTCAAATTTTTCGTCCGTAAGAACCTTTTCCGCAATGAGCTCTTCAATTTAAAAAAAAAATCAAAACGATCGGTTCAGTAGTTTCCAAGAACATATCACTCAAAGGTTAACATTGGTTTTCATTTTCACATTTATATAATAGATATATATTTCAGAAATATGTTTATTTAATTATTAGGTATCATGCATTGTACTTTATTCTTGCCTATGTAATGTTATTATATCATACATAAATATTAAAAAATATGATGTATTGTATAGTTTTATACTTATTTCGCTTAAAACGATTAACAGTAAATTTTATATTAATTTTATCAGTTCTTAAATTCCACAATAAATTATTAGTTCTTAAACTTAATATAAATTGAATAACCAAATTAAATTGATTAAAATTACCCATTAATTTATAACTCTTGCTAACGTAAGAAATGATTTCTTAAAATAAAATATAGTATACAACTACCTAATAAAATATTATTAAATCTGCTCAAAACATAATTTGTAGCGAGTATATTGAATATCAAAATCAATTTATTATGATGTTAAATTAAAACTTTTGGGTATAAATTCAATGTCAAGAAATAAATCTAATATTTCTTAGAGAACAAGTAATATTTTTACAAAAAAAAAAAAATTATTTTTTTTAAAGTTATTTAACTAATACCCAAATTTATTAACTTGAATTCAAATGTTTAGCTATCAAAATAGATAATTTTAATTTCACAAAAACAAAAACATAACAAATTTATTTAGTACGGTAGATCTACTAAAAACATATCTACCTAATTATTATCTTTAATCACTATTGAGTAGAGCGAAGAATCAAACTACATTTATAGATTCGGTTGATCTAAAAAAATCATCTATAAATTTGATTTAGGAAAATAAGAAAATATGATTAAATTAAGATAATTAGTCAATTAAATGGACATTTTGTTACAATAATTACTAGGTATATGGTTTATATGGTTTTTAAAGTGAGAAAAATTATTTTCTTGTTATACAACCTGACATCCATTACAACTAAAAAATAATTTGTAGCAGAATATGATTTACGTCTGATTTTGTTATCTTGGCAAAATAACCGTTATCGTCATATGATGAATGCTGGATTAATTTTAATATTTTAAATGACGAAAACAAGCGTCACAGAGCAAATCTACATGGCACATTCTTATAACAATTAGGTTAAATTTAATGTACCTAACATAGAATTTAAAGAAAAACATTGACTGAGACATAGGCACCGGGAAGGGGTGCACTTACTGCCCACTGGCTTTTCAAAATTAAGAATTGAATGATTTTTGTTATTTATAATAAAATATATAAATAATTTATTTTATATATAAATAGGTACCTATTATGAATATTATAACGAAAAAATATATAGGTAGGTACTTACAAAATGTAGGATGAACAACAGCTTCAAAACAATTACTACACTCAGTTACACAATAATCAAATAAAAATAATTACAAAAAAAAACAATTGTTATTCATAACTTGATTACGTGAAACACAAAATTTTAATTTAGTACGTCTTGACAAGTAGACGGATATGTGTGAACTAGTGAACTAAAGTCTAATACGTCTATAACCTTTTAAGATAGGTAAGGTAGCCAGGTGCCCAGATAGGTAATAGAGAAATAAAAATAATTAATAAATATATAACATTGATTATGATTTCAAAATTTCCGAAAATTGATAAATATATCCATGAAGTACGATACCTATTCGTATTATATTTTTAATAATACCTCTTAGTTGGAAAGTAATACAAGGTACCATTGATATAAAATATAGTACTATTTATAATCAATGTCTGATATTAATTATAATACCTGGCTTAGATTTTATTAATTAAATTATTTATATTTGGATTTGGTGACTACTACGACTGTCAATACGTTATTCTCTTTTGTTGTGATCGTGCCAATATTTGACATAATAATTTATTAAATTAAATTAAATAAATTTATAATTTATTTAATAGTCGATTTGGTTTAATCAGAATCTTGGAAGAAAATTAATTATTTTATTGGATTTTTCAAGAAAATTTTTATTGAATTTACCATAATCGATTGTAAAATGTTTCCTCTTAATAGTATTGTTATTAATTTATTATTAAACAACCAACTACAAAATCAAACTAACTACAAGATATTATATTATTATACGTATACCGTGGTGTAGGTAATAAAAAAAATTGTGGGCCCCTAAAATATTGTTTAAGTAGGTACCTATATTAGTTATAAAACATTAATCTGATATAGGTAAATCACTTTCTTAATTAAATTTTGTTATCATATGATAAAAAATAGAAATATTTATTCACGGAAATTAAATTTATACTTTAACCAAAAGCCCCAAATTACAGTGGTTCCCCCAGCCACGCGGGGTCTGCGGGCCCTCAGTTACGCCACTAACGTATACTACGCAGGTAATAAATACCGAATAATTTAATCGCAATCTACTTTTCATAGTATGACAATTGGTAGTGTCACACAAAACTAAAAATTCAATAGTCAATAATTTAAAAAATTATTAGTCAAAAATATTACAATTTAAAATTTAACTATTAAAATTAATATAAAAAAAGGGTGGGAAAGTGGATATCGCTCTGCTATATAGTAGTAGTGATCAGTGATGTATACAGAGGGGAGTTAGGGCCATTAGGGGTTCAAACATCTCCCGAATTGATGGTTGGTACGGACATTGATTTTGTTTGTATAATTAATTGGAATTTAAGAATGGAAATATTTTTTTAACCCCCCCTGAAATTATTTTTAATACATACGACACTGGTAGTAGTGGACTGGTGGAGAGTAGGTCACTATAATGGATGTGTTAAATTTGAATGCAATAAAATAATATGTGATAGCCATAACAATAAATAGAGTCAGATAAAAAAAAAAAACTAAAGAGAATCTACACTACATGCAGATACATCGGTACATGTATATGTCTTGTTTCTACTGAATATAGTTGACATAAGAATGTCAATGTCAATTTGGTATTAGAATAAAAAAAAAATTAAAAATAGTAAAAATAAAAAAAATAAAAAATAGTTAAAAATAGTTAGATTAAACTAATAATATAATAATAAATATTTTTTTTTTATACATTTTTACATAGCAACCGGTTGCTATAACAACCAGTTGCTATAAACAATCGCCGTCTCAAATGGTAACATTCTTGGTGTCGCACAAATTAACAGAATGACCCCCAGCCATAAGACATATACATGTCAATATTCGCTCAAATTTACTAAAAATGAATGATAGGGCACGACTACGGTCTTACAAAAGGTTGATAGTTTTAAATTTGTTATAAATAAATAATATTTATTTATTACAGGTTAGGTATATAGGTAGGGTAGGTATATACTTCAATATAATATATGATTTTAACGAATTAATAATTATATTTTAATACTCGTATTTGTAAGTTGTAACCTTTTTATAGTGACTATATTAGTGCATGTTACGGCATAAATGTTGAGAATCATTGGTTTCCGGATTTTGCAGTCCGGAATTTTATGTTCCGAGACATTACAGTCCGTAGTTTTATAGTCCGTAATCTTAAATTCCGGAAATTTACAGTCCGGGCATTTACAGTCCGTAATTTTTATAGTCCGGATTTTTACAATCCGAATTTTTAACTTTCCGGACTTTTACTATTCCGTACTTTTACTTTCCGTAATATTACAGTCCGGAGTTCTACGTCCCGATATTTTACATTCAGAGATATAACGTTCCAGACATTTTATTTTCCGGATTATTATAATTCCGAACAATTAATTCCCGGACAATTACGGCTTCCCGTTTTGAATTATTAAATAATAGGTACTTAATAATACATTTTAATTTTAATAAATATGTTTTTAGTTCCTATATAATATTTATAAAACCTTTTCTTTATCGTTTAGCACCTACTTATTTTAAACTTACTTTAATATTTCATCATCAGATACCTAATTATTTTGTTTTATATAAAAATTTAATTTTTAATTTTTACCAACAATGGATAAGATTTATGCACTCAGTATAATAAAATAACAGGTATTTTCATATATATAACTTAAACTAATTAATAATTATTTTATTATTATTCAGGTATAAAAAAGTTAAGCAGATTTAAGCCAGTTCTTAATGAAAGCTAAGAATCAGAGTTAGTGGAATATATTAAAGAAATGGAAAGTAGAATGTTTGGCCTAACAATGATAGATTTTAAACCTGAAGTTTGTTGAACTATTTTTTATTAATTTAAATTATTTTTAAAAGGTCAAGATTGGGTAAAAGGGTTTTTGTACCGACATCCAGAACTGTTAATTAGAGCTCCAGAGCCAACATCAGCAGCTAAAGCTATGGGTTTTAACAAACCTGTTGTTCAATCATTTTATAACTTACTAATCGAATGTATTCAAAAACACAATTTTGGACTAGACCGCATTTATAATGTAGATGGAACAGGGCTCTCTTGTATTGCTAAAAGTCAGGGGAAAATTATTGCAACCAAAGGAAGAAAACAAGTTGGAAAACTTTCTTCTGCTGAAAGAGGGCAAAATGTAACAGCCACCACTATTTGTTTTTCGGCTTCTGGACATTATGTTCCACCACTTTTAATTTTTCCAAGAAAGCGATTTTTACCATCATTTTTAGATAAGGCACTTCCTTCCTCTTATGATGTAGCTCATCCATCTGGATGGATTTTTGTAGAATGGATGCATCACTTTATCAAACACACTAATCCAACCAGCTCAAATCCTGTACTACTTCTTTTAGATGGACATTCAACACATGTGAAAAATATACCGGTAATTGATATTGCAAAAAAAAAACCATGTTACAATTTTATGCTTTTCACCTCACACGACACATAAATTGCAACCTCTTGATATAAGCTTCATGCGTCCTCTTAGTACATATTACAGCCAGGAAGTCAATTTATACTTAGTTAATTATCCAGGGCGTGTTATAACTATTCATGAAATTGGAAAGCTTTTTGGTTTAGCTTGTTCGCGCCATTGAGCAGCGCGAAAAAGATGTTGTTTTTCGGCCGCGCACGTTGTCTTCCTGTTAGTTGTGATACCAGTGATATGCTCTTATCAGGCTGATGGGGAGCGGCGTGCGTAGCTGTATCGATATTGTATTTGTGGTATTTTTTTTGTGTTCTCAAACTTAAATTATTTATTATTCGATGTTTGTTTTATATATTATATAATATTTCCAGTGCCACCGAAAGTCGGTGTATAGCTTTATTTGTGTCAAAGGTGGTACTGCAGTAGTATGCGATTCGTTCATTGGTCGTTATATTTTTTCATGTAAAAGTTTGGCAAAAAACACAATTTTATTATGTTTCGTTCTTTCTTCTTTTTCTGCCTCTCGAGCTGCATGGTCATAAGTCCCAGCCAGTGGTCCTTTTTTTGCATCATATTTCATTCACGTTACGTTCATTGTTTGGTTTTTCTGTCGTTCATTTTTTGCAGTTTGTATATTTCAATACTAGTATCAAGTATCAACGGTTCTGTATGTATCACCATTGTATTATATAAGAATATTAATTATTATTCCCCATCAGGGCTGTCAAACCACACGTATTCACAGAACCACGTGATCTCCAAGTTATTGTTTTTGTGTCAAGTTGTATTTGAGTTATTCGTTGAACTGGTGGCTCGTTGGTCACACGTTCTCGGGGTTGTCGCACATCTTATTATATTGTATTCTTTCTATTGTACAAGTGTGGGCACCCTGAGACGGTAGACGGTTTGAAGCCGCCAACGAACACCAGTTCCCAGGTAACAGGCTGACGAGCCTTATTATACTTATTATACTTATTATATTTATTACTGTTTGTAGTTTTTTAATATTATTGTTGTATTGTGCCAGCTTAGGCCAATTATATTGTTACCGTGTATAGCCAGCTTTGGCTAGTTTTATATCATATTATTGTACTTATATAGCCAGCGTAGGCAAAATTTTATATTGTGATACTTGTATAGCCAGCTTAGAAAAAATTTTGTATTATTGTATTTGTTGAGCCAGCAGGGCTAATTGTATTATTATATTTGCCGAGCCATCAGGGTTTTTTATATTTTATACTCTTGAGTTACAGGTTACTCATTCTTATTATTATAATTATTATTATTGAGCTGACATAGGCCAAGTATATCTTTGTATACATATTTTTTTATTGTTGAGCCAGTAGGGCTAATTTATTAATTTTTAATGTACATTATTATATTATATTATTTTAAATTATTTTTTTTATACACATATTTATTTCCTTAAATATTAGCGCAGAGGCGTACCTGTTGTATAAATATAAAAGGACGTCATATGAGCAAAACATAGCTAATTAGCTTATAATAAATCAGCAACAATAAGTAATGCTGTTTCAGGATTTAGAAGAGCTGGTATTATCCCTTATAACCCAGATGTATATTCTGATTTTGATTTTATGGCAGCTTCTACCACAGAAACACAATATTTACCTGATTCATCTGACACCACAATTGACCAAATTTTGACTGAAGATACTACATTGTTACTTAACATTAGAAATACAGTTGATCAATCTACTAACTATGAACCTATTGAAACTCCATTGTCACCTGTTACAATTGTTGCGATTAACCAATTTATTTATGATGAAAATCCATTGTTGCTGGATGAAACAAGTTTAACTGATAAAACTACACTTGAAGCTAGTGCAATTGTTTTAACATCGTGCTTTTCAGTTTCTCCCAAAGATATTTTAAGGATTCCTCATGCTACTAGAAGTAAGGTACACGGAATATACGCAGAGGAAAAACTGCAATTATAACTGATAGTCCTTATAAAAAAAAAATTAGAAAGTCCAAGTTTAACAAATAGAAAAGAAAGTAATAATTCAAAAAAGAAAACATCTAGAAAATTATTTGATAACCCTCAAAAGGAAAAACAAAAATGTAATAGTAATACAACTAAGGTAATAAACAAAAATATTATAATACCTTATGACAAAGAAGACACAGATGAGTGTATATACTGTACTGAACCATATAACACTGGAAGCAAAAGGGAAGAAAACTGGGCTAGGTGTATTGGGTGTGCAAAATGGTGTCATGAATTATGCGGAGGAGTTGAAGATTGGACACATTTGTTTGTGATTTCTGTAGAGACATTATTTCTAAGTCCTAAATTATTATTTTTGTAATTACCTATATGATTAAAAAGAATTATAAGAGAGTTTTTCTAAAATTTCAAATGGGCCTCTGTATTTGTATGCTAATTTTTTTGTTTCTCCTTGTTTTTGAAATTTTATTTTTACTAAAACCTTTTGGCCGGGTTGGTATTCTACCTCCTTGTGACTCTTATCGTATTGTTTCTTTTGCTTGATTGTTCTGCTTCTATTAATTTTGGTAATTCTTGTCTAACTTTTTGTAATTGTGTTATTGCTTCAATTCTATTGTAGTCTGTTTCGAGTGGGTAAATTTTGTTGTCTAAAGGTTGCGTTGCCTCTGTTCCATACATTAAGTAGAATGGCGAGTAACCTAATCTTGCGTGCGGGTGTGTGTTGTATGCGAAAACTACCATTTTGTAATAAAGCGCCCAGTTTTTTTGATTATTGTCAACGTAATGTGTTAGGGCGTTACATATAATTTTATTCATCAGTTCGGTCATTCCATTGCTTTGTGGGTGGTATGAAGTAGAAAAGATTTGAGTTATTCCTAATTTTTCGCAAATGTTTTTTACTTCAATGTTTTTAAAATGTGTACCTCTGTCGCTTGCAAGATATTTTGGGGTGCCGTAAGTGGTTATTATATCTAATAAAAAGTCGATTGTTGCTACTGCATCTGCGTTTTTGACAGCTTTTGCGAAAGCCATTTTGGTTGCATTGCATGTTGCTACTATTAAATATTTTTTACCTTTTGAAGTTGGTAGGGGGCCTAAATAATCGAAACACAGTCTTGTTATGGGTTTGTTGTCGATTAATGGAATAGGTTGTAATAAGCCTGGTTTTTTACCGTTTTGGTTTTTCGAAAGTTGACATGACATACAGGTTTTTATGAATTTGTTTGTGTCTACTATCATTGTTGGCCAGTAATATTTCTTCTTTAATCTTGCTATTGTTTTGGTGATTCCGAAATGTGCTGATAGCGTTGATTCGTGATAGGATTTTAACACTACGTTAACTAGTTTTTTTGGTATTACTAATAATATGTTAGTTCCATTTGGTGACCAATTTTTATAAAATAACATATCGTTTTTATTATGAATTGCCTAGTTTTCCTTTTGTATTTAGAATTATTGTTTCCATTTATTGCAGATATGATGCCTTTGCAAAATTCGTCATTTAATTGATTTTCTTTGATTTTTTCTATATTTATGTGTCGAAATTTGTTTCTTCGTTTTCTTTAGTTTCGAAAATATTTTTTACCTGTAACGTGTCTACCGGATACCGTGATAAACAGTCAGCGGCTTGTTCCAAAGGCCGGGGCGATGTTTAATTTCAATATCAAATTCTAATAATTTAAAAATGAATTTTGTTATACGGGATGATGGATTTTTCATCGTTTGGTAATATTGTAAACTTGAATGGTCACTAAATACTGTTACTTTTCTGCCTAATAAATATTCCTTAAAGTAGTTTACTGCGAATACAACTGCTGACATTTCTAACTCTGTGGTAGTAAAATTTCTTTCTCCCCCTTTTTTTTGCTTGAAGCAAATGCTATAGGGTGTCGTTTTCCATTGTTGTCGTTTTGTTCTAAAATTCCCGAGAGCCCTTCAAGTGATGCGTCCGTGGTTACAAAAACTTTTTATCCGTCCTCAAAATGTGCTAGTACGGGTGCTGTTATGATGGCGTTTTTTAATACATTAAACGCGTTATCTTGGGAGCTACTCCAATGAAATTTATTTTCCTTCTGTGTTAAGTCAGTTAGGGGTGTTGCGATTTTTGCAAAATTTTTAATGTATTTCCGGTAATAGCTTGTTAATCCAATGAATGCTCTTACGTCTTTGATTTTTGTTGGTATCGGGAAATGTGTTATCGCCTTTATATTTTTCTCCAGCGGGTGTAAGTCCTTTATCGGATATTTATGACCTAATAATTCTATTCTGTACCTAATATTACACATTTGCTAGTTTTTAACTTTAAACCTGCTTCGTCCAGTCTTTTAAATATTGCCTCTAGTCTGCTTAAAGCTTCCTCGAAATCATTGCCGAAGCAACATATGTCGTCCAAGTACGCTATCATTGTTCTATATAAAAAGTCACTGAATAAATTATTGATAACTCTTTGAAAAATTGGACCTGGGTTTTTGAAACCTTGAGGGATTCGTTTAAAATTATTTAGTCCGAAATCCGTGATAAAGGCCGTTTTATTTTGGTCTTCCTTTTTTACTGGTATTTGAAAATATCCCTGGCAGAGGTCCATAGTACTGTAATATTTTGCACCTTCCAGGCTTCTAAATAGGTCTTGTGATCTAGGTATAGGGTGTTTGTCACGTTGTGTGGACGTTTGTAATCGCCTCGTTATTTAATTTCCTATAGTCCACTAAAAATCTGTATTCACCTTTTTCTTTTTTGGGTATTAAAAATACTGGTGCCGCATAATTGCTTCGACTTGGCTCGACAATGCCCGCCTCTATCATTTTATTAATTACTGTTTTTAATTTTTCTCTTTGGATTGGGGGTGTTCTATATGGAGGATGGAATATAGGTTTGTCAGATTTTAATTTTATCTCGCATGGTTCCACGTTTGCACATCCTATATTTAATGGGTCGGATGTAAATAAATGTCTAAACTTATTTACTAATTTTGTTGCCTTTTTGCGTTGATCATTATTTAGTTCCTTAGAAATGTTTATTATTGTGCCTTGATCGTCCTTTATGTCGTATTCTTTAGTCGTGGTTTCATTGTTTAGGTTAATTTTCTTTGATTCGTGTTTATTATTTAATATGTTTAATTCATAAATAGTCGCTATTGTCATTCCTTTTGAAATATTATTGTATACGTTGGAATGATTGTATAAAATTACTTCGTCAGATTTGTCTATTATCTGGGTTTGTAGTGTCAAATGTTTCTCTCTGGGTAAGCGTTCTGTGGGCATTATAGCATACTGGTTTTGTATGTTTTCGCTTGTTGTGTATATTTTTAATTTACCTTTGATTTTGGTGCAATAGAAATATTGTCATCGGATTTAATTTTACCTTATGTTTGTTATTTAATGTATTACTCGTGAAGCTTCTTGTCGTATGGAGATTTATATTGTGATTTTCATTATGTTTGTACCATATTTCGTCCATTTTTATAATATTATTTCCAATTTGTATATTTTTATTTTTAAAATCGATTTTTAAGTTATATTTAATGTTAAAATCGTTTCCTAATAGAATTTTGCAATTTAGTCCTTTAATAACATACACTTTAATTTGATATCGGAGTGAGTTGATTGTAATAATTAATTTAGTTGTACCAATTTGTATTAGTTCATTATTATCTGCGCCCGTTATTATTATTTGTTCTTTGGGATTAATGTGTTGTTTATTTTTTATTAGGGAATAATCTATGCATGATAGATTTGAGCCTGTATCTATTATTGCATTTTCTCGTTACCGTCTAGTTCTATTTTATTGATAACACTCTCTGTTTTCGTTCTGTATCTGAATCTATGCTTATATTATTTGTATTGATTTTATTTTCATTTTTGTGTTGAATTAGCTGGTCTTTTGTTTCTATGATTTTTCGTCTTCTTGTATAGGCCGGTTCCGATATTCTCTTACGTAGTTTCCGCATATTTCACAAAACATAATGTTTCCTCCTTCACTCCAAAACTGTTCCTTGTCATCATGGTCATCTCGTATATCCTGAGACGTGGACAAATATTCGCAGTTCTGGCAAAATTGTAAGTACCATATAGTTGACGTGTCGTTTTTTAAATTGTTGTCACTATTGTTTTTTGTAATGGGATTTTGTTGTGATAATTTTAAGTGATCGTAACATTCGTGTAAGAAATTATCTACATTTTTTTCTATGGTATTAAAATCCGGAAAGACCGTATTTATTATTGTGTTATTGAATTAACGCGGGTTATATGTTTCTGTGATTATTCCTGGTGTCCAATGATAATTTTTATTGAATATCCCTATGTTTTTCCTATTTAATTTCCAGTAAATTATAGCATTTGTGTATTCGGAATTTTCATGTATTATATATAGGTTGAAATTAAATTGATCACATATAAACGCTAGATCGTCATCTTTGAGATAGTAACCCGATTTGCAATTAGGAATTCCGAGCATGTTTAGTATTTCTACCGTCTTTCTATGTATGCCATGTTGTTTTAAGCATATACGTAGTGCATGTGCACCACAGTCACCGTCTGCGGGTACGTTTTCAGATTTTATAATGAACCTGCAATTTGTTCGATTTCAGCCTTTAATTTATTGTTGATTATGTTATTGAAGTTTTTCCCTAACGTGAAGTCATTGATTTTTGGGTCATTGTTCTGTAAGTATTTATTTTGTTTTTTGTCGTAATTCCCTGGTAATAGGCATAGGTATTAAAATTTTTATTTGTGAGTCTTGAAAAATAAATTTTATCATGGTAGAAATAACCTTCCAATCTTTTTTATCTTGTCTAGTGCAAATTTTTGGTAGTGCTAAAGTAGTAATATTATTTTCTATGCAAAATTCTCTAGTATTAATTAGTGTGTTAAAAATGTTAGAATACGCTGATTTATCGTAATACTTATTTTTTGTTATGAGTAATAGAATCCATTGTCTTCCGTTTTTCAAGTAAGCAATTTCGGTAGTCTTTTTCTGTTGGGCTATTAAATTTTGCACGTTATTGAATTTATTTCTAAATTGTAATGCGATTCCTTTTGACATAGTAAGGCATTGGCTTATGCAATGACCGATTGCGATATCATTAGGTAATGAAAAAATATCTACTATTTGTTCACTATAATCGCATAGGAAGTTGGTTCTATTATTATTGCTGAGTAGGAATTTTTGAAATTCATTTAGTGGGTTCAAACTACTTATTCTTACGGTGTTTTCTATAATTTTTTCGTCTTCGTTGTATACTTCTTTATTTATTAATTTATTTGAATTTAATGATTTGTACCAGTTTTCTACATATTGTATATAATTATTTTTTCAGTTTGCCTATCTTTATTAAATTGAGGTGTCGGGATTAGTATTAATATTATTTGTTTCCCTAGTTAGATATTCCGATTTTTCATTTAACTCGGGTACTATTCGTTTTTTGAAAAATGGCAGTCATTTGCATAGTGTCCTTTTTTGTTGCATTTGTAACATGTTATATTATATTTCTCTGGCGTTGTAGATCTCGAGTATCTTTCTCTACTGTTTTCCTTACTGTATTGTTTGGTATTTGAATTATTTCCACGATCTTTGCTTCTATTTTTAGACCTGTCGTAAGAGTTTTTCCTCTCTCTTGAATAAAACCTATCCCTCTCTCTACTGTTCTCTCTGTATCCTTTATTATCGTATGTATCTTTACTATTATCTCTGTATTTATTATTGTTATACCTATCAGGGTAAGGACTATTTTCTCTATAATTGTTCCAACCTTTATAATTTGAATTGCCTGAATATGGACTTTTATCTCTGTTGCGTGATCTATCTTCAAAATTTACTGTCTTGTCATATTTTTTCAAATTACTCATTTCGGTGCATAATTTATCAATTTTATTCTTATATAACTGTCTATTTCTTCTAATTTTGTATTTAACGTTTAATTTCTTGGTTACTGTCTCTAGTTTCGGTATTCAATTGCATAACTTGTTTGTTTAATATTGCCGTATATTCGTTAAGTCCTGAGGTTCTTGAATTAATTCTAAATTGCATTAGTTCGTATTTTTTCAAATTTTCTTTTAACTTTTTTAAATTACTGTTGTCGTGAAGCGAAATTGCGTGTAATATAGGTTCTCTTATGCCTTTAAGTATATAAACACAAATATCTTCCTCTTTCATATCTTTGTCTACTTGACTACATAAGTATTCTATTTCTGTAATAAAACTAGAAATTGACTCTAAATCGTTTTGTTTCCTATTTTCTAATTTGTCCTTTAAAATTATGGAGTATCCTATAGGTTGAAATTCGTTAATAAATTCACTTTTTAAATTTTCCCATGACCAGTTCCGTCCTTTGTTTTCCAAGTTTTGTAGAAATTTATTAGCTGTGTCTTTTAAAAATATTGATAAAAATTTTATTTTTTCATTGTCGTCCCAATTGTTTATTTGTGCTGCTTTTTCATATTGTAAAATAAATGTTTTAATGTCCCCTTGTCCGGAAAAGCTGTCTGGTTTAATTATCATTTTTTCCATTTTGTGTTTTGATTTTTATTTACTATATGTAGTTTTTCGGGGTGTTTTCTGTTACAGATTTTGAGTTACTAAAAAATGTAGTATTTAAATTTGATTCTGTTTTATTTGCACTTTCAATATCTTCGTATATATGTTCTCTTTTTGTTGTTTCGGATGATCTAAGTTTATTAAGTGTTTTATATTTGTTATCAGGGTCTTGTTCTAAATTATTTTGGTATAATTATTACTAGTGTTTAAACATTTATCTGCCTGAGTTATTAATTTATTTGCGTTATTTCCTAATATGTTAGATATTTTTAAAAGGTCGTTAGCAGTTGTTTTGATTTATTATTAGCGCTATTACTTGTTTACGGACTTGAATCACTTAAATTGCTTTTTATAAGTAATTCATTAATATCAATTCTATCTGTTATTGAATTTTTTTGAACTTGGTGTTTTTGTGGCTCGCTTAAGGTTTCTTTTATGTCGTCTAATTCTATTATCCCTTATAATATTTAGATAATCTAGCCCTTAGGTTATCTACGGTTCCTACACTTTTTAATTGTTTAGATTTGCATGCTTCAATGAGATTTGATTTCTTTTGTAAATAGATATCTGTTAATTTTGTAATTTTTTTCCCCAAAAGCTATAAGATGTTCGTCATTCATATCATAATAAAATTAATTTACTTAACTTATACTTAAAACTAACTATTTAATTTAATTTATTTAAATTTAAATTTTTGCGGTCATCTATTATGAAAAAAAAAATCCTGTCTAAAAAAAAAATCTAGTCTACAATCCTAATATTAATATCTATGTATATTACAAATAGTTGCTCCCTGACGTATACGTCGTATTGACTGTAGACGGTTCGCAAAGTTGTACTCACGTAGCACAAGCGTTGTTTGTCGGCAGACAAAAATCGAGCGTGTATTGTTTACCCACACGGTATACGTACAAACACACAAAATCGCGTTCAGGGTTTCTACCAAAACGTACACAATTGTCGTACTTCACTTGTACCAAAAAAAAAATTGGGTGTGAATCCAGACCACACGTAAAATTGTTGTACTTCTCGTACATATACACTTCGAAAAAATAAACTTGCCAAGGTTGAGGTACCAGGGCACACGCACAAAAAAATTGTCTCCGACCGTGGATAAAAACCCCGTTGGGCGCCACTTTGTGGTATACCGGTATTTCAGTATACGCGGTATAACCAACTAGGTAAGTTTTACCCCCGTATTCTCTAGTTAATGACACTCTCTAAAATGAATTAGAATGGCACTGTTAACTAGGGAGGTACGATGGGTTTGCGGTAAATCAACTATGCCTTACCCTCGTACTCTTTAGTTAATGACACTCTCTAAAATGAATTAGAATGGCACAGTTAACTAACGAGGTACGATGGTGTGCGCTTGTCGATTCTTCGCTCCTTTACAGTGGAAATGATTCGAAAATTACTTATACCCGTGGTACGTATATCTCGGCGCTGTTTCCCATATAAAGGTAGGAACGCAAGGAAGACTTAAATGATATCCAACTCGGGTTGTCCTGGTCGGAAACACTTTTTTATTAAACTCAAAAACATAAAATAAACAATCAAAAATTCTATTAATTTAGTCCGTACTATAACCGCCGTTTCACACGTGCGATCGTCGTACCTACACTCCCGCCGACTCACTCAGCGACAGCGGGACTCCCCCTGCCCGTGCGTACGGCGGTCTTATATACGAAATTTGTCTTGTCGCCTCAGCACATTTTGCTTCACCGGCATCTCCCGTGTTTTATTTAAAAATATTGTTCTTTATACATATTAAGTAATAATTTGGACGACTGTCTACAATATACGACAGTACACACATTTATAATATGTCATATATAGAATATTACAGATAATATTGTATAGGAGCTAATTAAATAACTAAATAGTAAATAGTATTAAAATATAATATAATTAATATAAATAATTAATTAAGGAGGTAAAATCTAAAAATGTATTTAACTTACCTATGAAAAACTGTCCAACAATCTGCTGTTAAACAAACATATTGCACAGTTTTGAACTCCATTTTTAATTCTTCAATTAAACTGTTGAATAGAATTTCTACGTTTCGCATTAATGTTCTTCGAGATACCGGTACTTTTGATAATGTTACTTTGCAATAATTAATGAAAGCTGGGTGTTCTATAAGGGAAAATGGTGATACTGTGTTGATAATAAGTTTTAAATTTGCATTATTGAACTCAGTTTGGGTTAATTTAATAGAATTGTGTCCAACTTCAGTGAGTTTTAATTGCTTGGAATGTTTTGAAGTACTAATGTCATCACAATTTCTTTTTTTAAATGCTTCATTGAAATCATTCAAACGATGAGAATGCATAAGCTAAAAAAAAATAAAATACAATTAATTTAGGTACCTACCTAAAGTTCAATTATTAACATAATGTCATAATAAGATTATTTTTCTCAATTAATAAAGTGTAGTCAAAAAATTACATTCATTGATTAATTAATATTTTTATGTATTATAATATTATGTTAAACACCCGTCTGTAGACTTTACCTTAAAATTAAATGTAAAAATAATTATATTAACCATGGTTACGTACCTTAATATGAGTTCTAAGGTTTGCATTAGATGATTGAGAAGCAGATACAATTTTCAGTTTAGGTAAACATAATAAGCATTTAAATGAAAGACCAGTCTCACTTTTAGTTTTAACATCGAAAAGCTGTTGAAAAAAAGAGTTTATACATGACCACTTTTCAATTTGAACATCATTATTGATTGACATAGTTATAAGTTGATGAGTATATACGATTTTATTGTATTAACTATTAGGTAATAGGTATTTTATTATTTCAAAGATTGAAAGATTTAAGATTTAACTTCAATTGAACACAGAACAGTAAACCTTACCGACAAGTGACTACTAACTACTCCTGCTAAGTATTGACTATTTAGTAAGCTATACTCTGGCGAGAAATAGACAATCGACGAGAGGCGAAAATAGACTAATCACAAATTAAAATTATAGTTTAATAACAATGTCAATTTTCCAATATAATTTATACTTCTTACTTATCATTTGTCAATTGTATATGATGCCCATAGAGTATAGACTAATAATAGATTATAAGTCCATGATTATGCCCGTATAGGCTGTTTTTAAATATTTCATATTTCAATATTTGTCATTAATTAGTAGTTAGTACCATAATAATATTATATTATAAAATAAATGAATAATGATAATATTAACCAAAAGGCAAAAATTATTTGATATATATTTCGGTAATACTAATTTATAATCTCATACGCTATACCTACTTGTATTTATTGTTATGGGCTATGAGATATCCATAAGATATCTACGAGATATCAAGGCTAAGTTAGTATGACCATGCCTCGGGTCGAGGGTGATGTGGATGCCATGACACGTGTCGGGATAGTAAGCGCACCAATAATTATAGTGCACTAATGGTGCATTTGAGATGTTATTGCACATTATCAAATTCGTGTCCGAATTTGCAACAACAACTACAAGGACACCTGGTTTCACCCAGAAGGCGACAACTCGACGTAAACAAGAGACACACCACAATATAATAAGGGAGCCCGAAGACCAGCAACGGCAGATGTACCAAAGCTATCAACAACTAAGCACTTAAACGACACTCAGCCACTTATTTTGTTTGTTACATGTATTTAATTTATACGCAATAAAGACATATTTCGTTAACGAGTTTAACTTTCGTTCAAATTAACCATTTGGATTCAAATCTGATACCGGCACCCAACAATAAACATTGTTATTTTTTTTTTTGTTTTAAAATATTTTTTTTATTAATATTATACAGTTGTAATTTTATAATTTTTGTTTTTTATTTTATGAATTATTAAAAATGTTGTATTCTATAATAAAACAATACACTTATTTAGTATTTGACTATTTCTTACTAGACATTGATTATAATGTATTATTTACTATTTATATGTTTTAAATATTTAAGGTGAAATTCATCCTTGGTAAAGTAATTGGTTTAATATGATTTATAAGTGCATACATAGGCATTTGACAAGATTTACTTAGAACCAACTTTTCCTTGAGATAATATAAATTAATAATTTTTTACTTCAATAATTTGTATTAAATAATGTATGGATTATTATTTATTCATTTTTGTATGCATTTGTATAACTAAGTAGGAGTATAATGTATAAATATTATATTATTAAAGAGTCTCCTAACTACATAATTTTGAATAGTGATGTTGTGAGCTGCTCAGTTACTGCGACCGGTTCGGTTAATTCCGCTGATCACAAGTAATGTTTGAGTTCGCACTTTTGGAGTCAACAAGGAAGTTATTTATGCACTCAATTGTTATAAGAACTAATACACTATTTTATTGAGTCGTTATTAAAAATATTTATAATGTTTCATTCTTATGTATTAAAATAGCTTAAATAAAAAGCTCAATCCGTTATCATAAATATTATGTCATCATGACATTATACTGATTTAAATCCAACTAAATAAATAAATAGTAAGTAACAATACAAATAAATTAAAAAAAAATGATAATTATCTATATTTTTATCTAGATAAATTTTATTAAGTTATCTTTATTTTTATCTAGATAATATTTTGATAAAATTATCTTATCTTATCTAGATAGTATTTTAGTTATCTATTCCCAACACTGCGTAGAAGTATACTTAAATAAATACAATTAAGTAACCACTACAGTATTTACAGTAATTAATAATGTATCAGCAATATGTGGACTAAATATTTAATATTACGATTGATCTTATTTATCATTATAGGTATTCGTAAATCGTAATATTATAAAATAGCATTTTATTTAATTTCCATATTATATCACGTCTTTTAAAGATTTAATCATTACCTACTAAATTTTTTTAATAACACTAATTAATGTTCAAAAAATATTTGTTCAATCATTTTTATGTAGGTATAACTTTAGGAGTAATATTGTAGGTCTGGAGATTTTTTTTCTAAGATCGCGAATTATTTTTTGGGGTTCTTCAGATTTTTATTCTGTTTACCATATTTTAATTACGTACCTACTTAAACATAAAAAAACATTATGGATATCAATGAATAGTATTGAGTGATTTAAGAGACTGATATATTTAAAATTAACTGAATTTTATTTATTTTATTTTACATACATAGGTACATTACGTAACATAAATTTATAATACAAACATTTAATAATAATAATGTATTTGAAACACATTGTGCAAAATTATGTGATAATATGTGTTTCTTCTCTCAAATGGCAACATTGAACTTCAAACTTATATAAATACGTGAATGTTAATATTTATTTATTTATTTGTACGTAGCTATATAGATAATATTGTACTAAATGCGTTTTACATAGAAAAAAAGAAATTATATACAATAAAAGTATTCCAAAATTTACTTACTCGAAAGAAAGATCCATTTTTCGTAGAACGACAGCAATGCACAAAGTCAAACAACGATATAACCAAAATGATAATAATAAACATAATCGATTTTACCCGAATCTTATCTTGAAATAATAAACTATTACATAATGTTATTGCCACAGCAGTTGGTAAAATTTCCAATGAGAAAAAAGCTTCTAAAAATAGATCTATTGTGATACCTATGTTGCCATATACCATTTTACCATTTTTTTTTTTTTTTTATGTACTCGACCAAAGTTCTATGTGATCTTTCGAGACCTCCATTTGTTTATGGTCTAAAAGGACTAGTATTATTTTTATTTATTTTTAATAATTTGCAAACTTCTGTAAATTTTTTGCTAAGGAAATCCGTTCCCTGATCTGTCAATATCGTTCCCGGTATTCCATGTACACACACGAAATTTATAACAAAAGCTTCCGCGACCGTGTTTGCCTGATGATTAGGTATTGGTACTCCTATCGTGTATTTAGATTAGTCATTGTTAAAATATAATTATTACTAGACAAGGTTGTTGGTAATGGACCTACAATATCCAAAAATATTTTTTCAAATGTTTTTGTACTTGTTGATGTAATAGCCATTGGTTGTTTTACATGCCGATTTGACATTTTATTTACTTGACACGATGTACAATTTCTTACGTACTTTTTAACATCATCTTTCATACCTTTCCATCTAAATTGCTTCTGTATGCGTTTAATAGTTTTATTAACACCTAAATGACCTCCTAGTTTAGAATCGTGAAACTGTTTTAGTTCAATAACGCCTTATAATATATTTTCGTATGTTGACTTGATTTTTTTTTTTTTTGATTATTAAAGGGCAATTGATTTATTTGAATTATTATTGAGAAATATTGAGCTATTATATTATTATTGAGGGCATATTGTGAATTATTGAGATTATTATTGAGAATTATTTTTGAGGGCATATTGTTGAATTATTGAGAATTATTTTTGAGGGCATATTATTAAATGTATTCGAGCTATTCTGTCCAACCGAACAAGATGAGTTCACCGGGTAATCAACAGTTATCGGTCGACGTAAATGAGCTGATAAAAGTTATGCTCGAACAAAATCGATTACGTGAAGAACAGATGCGGAACTTAGTGCATAAGTTAATGGGACAGAGTCAGAACCACCAATCAACTACTTCGTTCGTACCAAATCACTTGCAATTCATACAGATTTATGATGGAGAAACTGGTGACACTGGTGTGGCAGATGAATGGTTGAGTGCGTTATGTACGGCCGCTCAACTCAATAACTGGCCAGATACTTATACTATAGAAGCAGCAAGCGTTAATTTGAGGGGCCCTGCTAAACAATGGTATCTAAGCCACATGGCGGATCTCAAAAGTTTTGATGATTTTAAAAAATTGTTTAAAGTCACATTTACCAGTGAAGAAAGTATAACAAATATATGGAAAAAAATGTATGACCGTGTTCAAGGAGAAAAGGAAAGTGTATTTAATTACTACCATGAGAAGGTACGTCATTGTCGTAGATTGAAATTAAATGATGACGAAACCAAAAAAATTGGTGTGTGTGGGACTACGTTCGCGTGATCTGGTAACGGCATTGTTAAGTAGCTCACGTAATACAGAGCCGGAACTTTTGGCCGACATACGAATGTTTTTAGAGGTTCAAGCAGAACATTCAGGAAGAGTTGATCATGCACGTCCCAGAGAAGCTGTTGTTAAGTTAAGTTCTACACCAACGACCAATAACAAGTGGCTCAATAAACCAAGTGAGCATAGAAATCTTGATGTTCCTACAGGGTTTATTAAAAATAACAATTTCAAATCTAAAGAATATTCGCCGAAATGTTATAATTGTCAATTATTTGGACATATCGCTCGAGATTGTACGCGTGCGAAGCGACCAATGAAGTGTTCGAAATGTTCATTAGAAGGACATACTGCCAAGTATTGTACAACGTCAAAATCTGAAGTAACCCTGATCAACGGCAACTCGTATCAGAAACCTACAAACTATTATGTTAAGCACGTATTTATAAATAATAGTGAGGAACCTGTTTCAGGCTTAGTGGGTACAGGGAGTGCATTTTCCATAATCAAGAAATCGGTAGCCGAAAAATTCAATCTGGTGGTGACACCAAAAGAGGTTAAAATGTGGGTATATAGAAATACTCAACCCGTGACCAGTTATGAAGAATCTCAAGTTATGTTTTGACATTGTAAAAGAATTAGTTGATTGTGTTATTGTGGGTGATGAACTACAAAAGTATGATGTTATTGTTTGGCGTACATTTGTGGATAAGGAAAACGTGACAATTATTAAGACAAGCGATCAGTTACACTTGGCATATGGAATGAAGTTCCCTTTCGAAGACTCTGATGTACCCTATAGTGAAGAAAATCTGTATACTGCAATGGCGACCAAGAATTTTGAAGAGATACCTCCAAGGAGTGTGAAGATTACAAACGTTACAGCACAGGACAATGATATCGAGATACTGATAGTAAACAACGGCGACGAATCAGTTACCTGGTCTAAGGGAAAATCAGTAGGCAATGTTAAAAAAGAAATACATAGTTCAGTTCAGTACAGTCTCAATAATGGTGGAACAATTACAGCAGATATGGTTAATTACAACCCTGAGTTTTCTGAAGGACAAGTAAACAAATTATTAAATTTAATCAATAGTTACAGAATGTGTTTAGCTTTTAGTGTACAAGAGTTGGGGTGTACAAATGTCGTCGAGATGGACATTGTAGACAATGGTGTTCCTGTTGTGTGTAAATCATACCGAACGAGTGCAGCTGAACGCAATACCATCGCTGGAATAGTCAAGGAGTGGAAGGAAGCGGGAATTGTGTACAGATACCGTATCACCTTATGCTTCTCCGGTGCTCCTAGTCCAAAAAAAAGATGGGAATCCCAGACTAGTGGTGAATTACCGAAAGCTTAATGCTCAGACAGTGCGTAGGGTGTTCCCTACTCCACAACTAGATGATCATTTGGAGACCTTGTATGGGGCAAAATTGTTTTGCACTCTTGATTTGGCCTCCGGGTACCTGCCAGTACCTCGTACGGAAGCGGCCAAGGAGAAAACTGCATTCATCACCCCTGATGACACAGGTCAGTTTGAACGTATGGTGTTTGGACTCATAAATGCGCCGTAAGAGTTCTCAAGATTAATGCAGCGAGTACTCAATCCGTTGAAAGGAAAGGTTGCTATGTGGTACCTGGATGACGTGTTGGTGCCTGCTAGATCATATGAGGAAATGTTGGATAGATTAAAATTGGTATTTGAAGCATTTTGGAAAGCAAACCTAACACTTATGTTGAGTAAGTGCTATTTTGGGTATTATGAGGTGTCTTACCTTGGTTTTTTGTTATCCCCAAATGGCTTGCGTCCTGGACAGCAGAAAGTCTTGTCGATAATCGAGTTCCCGACACCTACTAACAAACATAAAGTGAGGAGATTTCTGGGTCTAAGCGGATTCTTCCGACGTTTCATCCCGTGGTATGCCCAGTTAGCTGCACCAATTACTGAGTTGCTTAAAGATTCAGAGTCTTTCAAGTGGAAGGAAGAGCAGGACAATGCGTTTAGAGATTTGAAGGAGAAATTAAGTTCCTGTCCTGTACTCCGTTTGTGCAATCCCAGTGCCCATACTGAGTTGCACTGCGACGCGAGCAGTATTGGACTTAGTGGCATGTTGTTACAACGCGGGGCTGACAAACGCTCACATTTAGTACATGCTGTATCCAAAAAAACCACTGCGGCGGAAAGACTTTACCACTCAAGTAAACTGGAACTGATGGCGATTGTTTGGAGTGTAAACCGAATGAGACACTACCTAATTGGGCTACATTTTGTTATTGTGACGGACTGCCAGGCGTTGGTCCATTTAAATACTCAAAAAACAGTAAGTCCGCAGGTAGCCAGATGGGCTACATTGTTAACCGAATACGACTACGAAATCAAACATAGAGCCGGCGAAAAGATGTCACACATTGATGCACTTAGTAGAGCTCCTGTCGAAATTGCTGGTGACACGGAGACGAAAATCATTAATGGCAAAATGGAAGTACTTACATTAATTACCGAGGAGGAGCAAGTGATGGCGATGCAGCGCACCGATACGAGGTTAAAAACAATCGTGGATATTTTACACCGTGAAGAATCGGGACGCTCCGTCAGTGAATCTGCATTGGCGAAGGAATATATATTGGAATCTGGACTACTGTACAAGAAAGTAGAAGTGAACAAAGTAGTTCGTAAATTGTGGGTCATGCCAAACTCCATGCGTAAGGGTATAGTTGTACGATTTCATGACCTTTCAGGTCACTTTTCAGTAGACCGGACTGTCGGAAAAATAATGGAAAGTTATTATTTTCCTCGGATGCGCCGCTATGTGCGTTTACATACAGTGTTGTCCCGAATGTGTTTTAACTAAAGTACCCCGAGGAAGACAACCTGGAGCATTACATCCAATCATACCGGGAAAACGCCCATTTGAGATACTAAACTTAGATCATCTCGGACCATTCGTTAAGTCTACCAGAGGAAACCAATACATTTTGGTAATGATAGATAACTTAACTAAGTATGTAAAACTGTATGCTGTAAGAAGCTGTGGTACAGAAGGCGTTATCGCTAGTTTAGAGAAGTTTATATTACAATTTGGTATTCCAAGGAGGATCATAAGTGACAGAGGTACGGCCTATACATCCAGAGCGTTTGGGGAATATTGCTCCCATTATGGTATCAAACATACTTTAAACTCCGTCAGACACCCACAAGCAAATGGCCAAGTCGAAAGGGTTAATGGTACTTTAGTTCCTGTTATACAAGCTACTATGGAAACAGACCGTACATGGGATAAACATATTACTGAGGCGGAGTGCAACCTTAACAATGCATATAACAAAACTATGGGGGACACCCCTTTCCATGTACTGTATGGCTATTTTCCCAGTTTCAAGGATGGTGTGTTGCGACATGTGGTAAAAGATAATGTATGGGATGACTCAATGAAAATTCAGGAGAGGGTACGCGAACGTATAGCAAAAGAGCATGAAATGTGGAAGCTCAGATATGATACAAAGCACTCTAAGCCAATCGTTTACAGGCAGGGCGACATTTTATACATAAAGAGGCCCCCTGAGGCAACGGGTGAATCAACCAAGCTGCAACCTAAGTATCGTGGACCACTTATTGTGACACAAGAACTACCTCATGATGTATATAGTGTGTCAGCGTTGCGAGCAGAGCTAGGGAGACAATATGCGACTACAGTCCACGTGTCTCAGATGAAGTCATATCATTTGCCGGATTCAGAATCAGAGGAGGATGACAAACAATCTGGTACAACCACAGAAGATCTATGTGTAGCTGGAGAGGCTGATCCAGACAGACCACGGGAAGAATCTGCTGAACAACTATCAGAGTCAATTGTTGAACCCTTACCTGTTGAAGCAAGAACGGCTAAGATAAGGCGTCCACCGAGATGGCATAAGGATTACAAAATATGATTACTTTATTATACTATGTTGGTCCTTTGTGTTTACCATGTCTACACTAATCTGTATAATCTGTGAGGCAATATTGTAATTATGTGTGTTTGTATATAATTAATTTTAATGCTTAATATAAAAAAAAATTTAATTCCTCCTACAGACTTAAATTGAAAGAAACAAGTTGTTCCTAGTATGGTTTTGATTGTATTATTTATATATGTATATATATTAAGATTTTTTTTACTTGCTATGTAAACTAGTACTCAAATGTTTATTATTTAGTTTAGCTGTTACTGAATGTGTAACATGTTATTATGTTATACTACTTGTTATAGTAATGAATTAAGTTTGAAATTATTATTTACTGTTACTTAACTATTATCTACTAAATTGTTTATGTTATATATATATATAATGTATGTTTTCATATTGTTTCACAATGTATATTAAGTGAGGACACTTAAACTCATCAGGATGCCCGAATGTTATCTAACATATTGTGGTAGGGGTGATCACTGTTGAGAGAGTGCGCAGTGCTCACGGAAGTCAGTGAGTGCGGAGCTGTCAGCGAGTGTGTCGGCGTACGCTGCTCGGCTCTCCTCTGAGTTATGTACTTATACTATTAATTTTGTGTATTTCAATAAAGGCAAATTGTGCGCCAAAACATAGAAACCTTTTTTTTATTTATATCAATCCTTTTATAAAAATAGTTAGTGTTTGTTCTTGTAAAGTTTCGTGAATTACTTTTGCTTCTGATTCCTCTTTATTAAGTGTAAACGCATTACATAATTTATAATATAATTTTTCTACTCTATGGCAATAATCATTGACGTCCTCATCATGACGCATATTAATGGAATTTAATTGTATCTGCAAACTTGAAGCGGTTGTCGTATCTTCAAAAGCATCCGATAAATAACTTTTAATGTATACCCATTTAGTAACATTTTTATATTTTATCATTTCTAATGCTCTACTACATAATCTAGTTGTTATACATATATTTAACTAAAGTTAGGTTAAGGTTAGGTTTTCTTTAACCAAATTTACTGCCATATCACATGCATTTATAAACGGATAGATATTGTCTTCTCCCGTACACATAGGTATAAGCTTAAATGCTTCTTCCAATTTTATGGTAACCATTTTCTTTCCACGCGGTTTTCTCCCGAACGTTAACTCAGTATGTTCAAAATCGTCCGTAACCTTACTACGTGTAACCTTTTTATTGTCTAAGCTGAAACTTCTCACTAAGCTGTGTTTTATTTTCGCACTCTGGCGTTCACTTGGGCTTCTAAATAGACTAGGGCGTTCTTTCGGGCTTTCAGTAGGGCTAGGGCTTTTACTAGGGCTTCCCAAATCAATCAACTATTGGGTTTAAATCAATACTCAAATCTGGAGTTTCTAAAGACGTCTTATTCGATGGATTAGCTACTTCCAAAGGAGATGTACCTATGTTCTTCATAAATTGCTTTCACACTCATTTGATACGTTTTACAATCAACTATAATAATATAACTCAATAATATATCTCAATAATATATGCCCTCAATAATAATTCTCAATAATAATCTCAATAATTCAACAATATGCCCTCAAAAATAATTCTCAATAATAATCTCAATAATTCACAATATGCCCTCAATAATAATTCTCAATAATAATCTCAATAATTCAACAATATGCCCTCAATAATAATATAATAGCTCAATATTTCTCAATAATAATTCAAATAAATCAATTGCCCTTTAATAATCAAAAAAAAAAAAATTCCTAAATTTTTTTTTACGACTTACTTAAATATATTCAGTTACTTAAATGATACTTCTTAGGTTTTATACTTTTGTAACATATATCTGTGTAATAATTTAATTAACTATTCACTCACAATAATGCGATGTTCGTTGATGTTGTCATCCTGTCTGATACTTTCTGCAACGTTGAATTGATTGGTCTTCTATTCTGGAGTTATCAGCGAGGAAGAGTGCACAATCTTCCTTGTTGATGGTAGCCTTTGACGGTTTGCCTCCTTGAAAAGTGAATCCTACCGACTGCGCCAAATTGTTGCGTGCCAGTATCAGATTTAAATCCAGATGGTTATTTTGAACAAAAGTTAAACTCAATAACGAAATATGTCTTTATTGCATATAAATTAAATACATGTAACAAACAAAATAAGTGGCTGAGTGTCGTGAAAGTGCTCAATTGTTGATAGCTTTGGTACATCTGCCATTGCTGGTCTTCGGGCTCCCTTATATATTGTGGTTCGTCTTTTGTTTACGTCGTGTTGTCGCCTTCTGGGTGAAACCAGGTGTCCTTGAAGTTGTTGTTGCAAATTCGGACACGAATTTGAGAATGTGCAATAACATCTCAAATGCATCATTAGTGCACTATAATTATTGGTGCGCTTACTATCCCGACATGTGTCATGGTCATAGTAGCATCCGCATTACCCTTGACACGAGGCATGATCATACTAACTTAGCCTTGATATCTTGTAGATATCTTACAGATATCTCATAGCCCATAACACCTCCCAACAAAAAAAAAGGTTTATGTCTGCAAGACAGAAATCTTTACAATTTTTCTTAAATGCACTCAGTTACACTTACAATTTCAGTTTTACATTGGTAACTTAATAATGTTAGTTATATCAAATTTAAATCAATTAAGAATACAATATAAAGTATGTTAGTATATTTTTTAATATATATATATATTTTTTTTAATATTTAAATCTCTTTCACCTTGATTAATACAATTAAAATAATAAAATAAATTCGTGAATAATTAATTAACATTACACACGAACGTTACGTTCTACCCACATACCAAATTAAATAACTGAATAACTAAACTTACTCATAAGTCATAGGATATAATAATATTTTATTTTAAAATGCTTATTAAATTTTCATATCGTTGTTTTTTTTATGATAATATGATTAAATATATCATATTTAGTAAATTCTACATCCATTCTTAGATTATGAAATTGTTTTAGTATAGTTACTTTCTCTTCTTCCGAATACTCTACGTTTTTGCAGTTTTAGTTTATGCAAACTATAATTTTGATTTTAGTCTTACGAAATAATTCGCACTCCTGAAAGAATAGTGACACAAATCAAAAAATCAAAATATTGGGAAATCGACTTTTAATGTTTTATTATGCCTCTATAAATAGAATTTTCGATTAATTTTTCTTTTTTCAATCTTAGATTAGGTATTCTTAATATTGTATAGTTTACTTTTATACTCTTAAATTAATAATTTAAGTACCATTTCACTATCGTTTTATTGGAAATCTGATTTCAATTTGACTTGTGTCGTCATACATACAGTTGCCGGCGTTTATTGATAGGAAACGGGCCACTATTAACCCTCAAAATTTAGACCAGCAATGTTTTAAGTGGGCGATTCTCGCGAGGCATGTAACGGGCCCGGTGGCATGTCATGTTGGTGACAATTATAGACAACACGAAGGCAAATATAATTTCGAAGGCATTTTCTTTCTAACGCCTTTATCTGATATAAAAAAAAAATTGAAAAAAATAATACACGCGTGTCCATAAATGTTTACGGCCTTGAAAAAAAATGTAATCCGACAAAAAAATATCCTACTTACAATATATACCCAATTCGTGTAGTTGATGAGGAGAAGTCGGACCATTTCGACTTGCTTTTTACAATGTGTGATGACAACTCGCACTACACGTATATAACTAGTTTGTCGCGACTCGTACGGTCGCAAAAAACTTGATATAAACATTTGGTATATTTTTGTAAGCGATGTTTTTGTACTTTTAATAATAGACTACTAAAGTTCAAGTCTAATGGACGTGAGGCGTTGAAAAGCACAAATTATTCTGTGGGGTACATAAGCCTATTTTCCCGGAAATGCCAAAAGAGGGGGAATGTACAAATTTTAAAAAATGGAAAAATACTGTTAGACAGACATTTGTTATTTACGCTGATTTCGAGGCCTTATTAGTGAAAACGGACAAGAGGTAAAGGGTGGAAATACAAAAATAATTCATAAACATGAGGCGATGAGCTACGGATTTTTGATTAAGGCAAGCGATGACGTGCCGACGGAGCTCATCGAAGAATATGAAATACCTACATGCCGGTAGTATACAGAGGCGACGAACAACATGCGGACGTAGCGAAATGTTTTGTTAAGGCTATAGTTGCGGTCAGTTGGGAAATTGAAAAGTTAATGAAGACTAACATTCCTTTGACCATGACCGAAGAGGAAGAAAACACATCAAGAGTGTAATACGTGTAATTTGTGTAAATGTATTTTAGTCAGTGGCGAAAAAGTTAGAGATCATAATCATCTGACGGGCAAATTTAGACAAACTTTGTGTTCAAAGTGTAACTTAAGAGTTACAACAGCTTAATTTTGCACCGGTATTTTTTCATAATCTCTCCAACTATGACTCACACTTCATAGTCACTAAACTTGGTTTTGATACTGAAAGCATATCCGTTATTCCGAATAGTGAAGAGAAATTTATATCTTTTACAAAACATATGAGTACTAAGTTCACTATTCGGTTTATCGATACGTTCAGGTTTATGGCGTCTAGTTTATCGTCTCTGGCTTGTTATGTATGTTACGTAATTAATTATAATATATTATGTTATTATTACAATATTATGTAACGGGTATTCGACGCTCAGCGCAATAGCCGGTTCGAATTAAAATAACAATAAACAGTCTTAATTAGAGCTTACGCACACATCATCGTTTCGTTATTTCTGTCTCACTCGTCCATGCCCCATACTAATATGTAAAACTAAGAAACATCACATTTGGCGACGAAAATGGGATCCGTTATATATATTTTTTTAAATGTATAAAGGAAAATTGTTTATATTAATTATGGGCGCAATTATTAAGTGAAAAGTGTGTGAATTTTTTTTTGTGTGTCGTGAAAGTGTTAAGCGTATAAACCAAGTTCATTATGTCAAACACAATTTCATCTTATGAACCAGATCAGGAACCGTTTAAAAATTATCTTGATCGTTTAAAAGCGCAGTTGTCTGTGCTAAAAGTAAAAGACGATCAACGTCAAAAGTACCTCATTGCTTATATAGGTCCAGAAGCCTATAGCCAATTGAAGGACGCATATTTACCGAGTCATCCTACAGAAAAAACTTTTGAGGACTTAGTCACATATTTGGACGCGATATATTCTCCACGACGTTTAGTTGTGAGTGACCGTTTTAATTTAATCAGAGCTGTCAAAGTCCGGGGGAATCGGTACAAGAATTTATCACTACATTAAAAAAGTTAGCAAGTCACTGTGAATTTGACACATTTTTGGATGATGCACTTCGCGACAGACTAATTGTGGGTCTAGCGGATGAAGCTTGTCAAAGAAAATTGATGGATGAATCATCATTAACCTTTCAGAAAGCATGTATGGCAGCGTATTCATATTGATTTTTTAGACGTAAATAAAATAAAGTTATTAATTTTAGTAGATAGTGGAAATAGATGGATAGAATGTTGGGCTTTAAATAATACATCAGCAGTAAAAATAATCGGAGTGTTGAGACGTTGTTTTTGTACCTTTGGATCGCCCGAAATACTTGTGTGCGATAACCGACCGCCGTTTTGTTCGAAAGAATTTAGTTTATACTGTAGTAATAATAATATACAATTATTGCACTCTCCACCATATAATCCAGAGTCAAACGGGTTGGCGGAAAGAGGGGTACAAACTATAAAAAGAATATTAATTAAGTCTTTGTGTAATGAAAGAGAGTTAACGAGATTGCAAACAAGAATAGACGATGTATTATTATCTTATCGAAAGACACCGTCAGCTGACACAGGGTTGCGTTCAGCAGAACTGATGTTAAATTTTAAGTCAAAACCACAGTTAACAGTATTAAAACCAAAATTAAATGGGAATATTGATTTAGAGCACTCGACTGGAAAATCGGGAAAGTTTGAGATTGATGAAAGAGTGTTAGTAAAAAATCCACAGAAAAAAGGTCAAAATTGGTTTCCAGGTAAAATAATGAAAGTACTGAGTGGATGTAGGTATTTGGTATTGATAAATGGTAGTGTGAAAATGGTGCATATAAATAAATTAAAACCTAGTAAGTTGAGTGAGGAATTACATCAGTGAAAATGTATTATTTATTGAATTTTTATATTTATTATGTGTAAATTTATTTATTAAATTATTATATTTATTATGTGTAAAATTATTTATTAAATTATTATATCTATTAGGTGTGAAATTATTTATTATGTGTAGTTTTAACATAGTATCAAGATTATTTAAGTAATATATTTGAAATGTACCTATTAGTGCTATTATATTTGTAAATATTTTTAAGGAGGAATAATGCTATGTATGTTACGTAATTAATTATAATATATTGTTATTATTACAATATTATGTAACGGGTGATATTATATCAGAGTTTTGTGCGTTGAGGGCGAAATCTTATGCTTATAAGATTCACTTATCAAATACGGCCGATACTGTAGGAAGGGAAAGCATTAAAGCTAAGGGGTCCGACATCAAGTGGTTAAGAATCACATGACATTAGAGGACCGCAGAAAATGTTTGTTTGGGAAAGCCGGTGTGAAGGCTTACCAAGAAAATGTGTCTATTAGATCATTTTAGCACAAACTGTTGACAATCAGAACAAATAAATTGACGTACAACAGTTATGATGATAAGCGGGTTGTGCTAGATGATAAAATAAACACATTAGCTCATGGACACTACAGTATAGAGTAAGTTATCATAATTATATTTAAAAATAATTTTATTCATTTTACTTATAATTTTATACAAAAGATGAATCTGAGTTTTGGCCTGAACTCGAATTGCAGTTGGATCCTGAAGGACAGCCATGGACAGATTCAGATAAAGAATTATATAGAATGCTTGTACGATGTTTAATGGAATAGTTATACCCCCAATTTTTGTAAACTGTTTTATCTATATAACCATGTTATTTGTTTGATGTATATATAAAACAATGTTAAAATGTAAATATTATTATATTTGTTAAAAAAAATTATGTTACAATAATAAATGTTAAAAAAATTATGTTACAATAATAAGTGTTAAAATATAATATTTTTATGTTCATTCCTTAGGTTTCTTAATTTCAGCGATATTTTCTGCATCATTTCCTACAAGATCTGATATTTGAGATTTCATGTAGTCCACATTATCTTCCAGATCAGATACTTTAAATTTTAAATTTTCGGTTAATTGTTCGATATTTGATAATTTTTGTTCAATAATCTTAGTGTTATTTTCAAGTTGACTCATTTTTTCATTTAATTCAAATCTAATTATTTTTATAGAGTCATCGAATTTAGAAATAGTTTTTTTAGTTTCACCAGCTTGTGAACTACCAAACACATTCATGACTAAAATTATTTTTAAAAAGTATATTATGTAAAAAAATTAATTTTTCTTAATATAATTTTCTTCGATGATTTTCAAACGAGTGTTTAAATCTGAAATATATTATCCATGATTCGGTAAAGAATTTTCATCAAATATACCCGTTATGCGTTTTATTTCGGTATTTACACTGTCTATAGAAGAAAGTATAAAAGAAAGTGTTGTATTTGTTTCTATATAATTATTAAACAGCTCTGACATGCGATTTTCCAGCGTTAGGAGATGAACAACATTACTTTTTATGATATGAATTTCTTTCTGCTGATTATTTATTTCATTTTGTAATGTTTTATTACTTGACTGAATATCTGATATAATTTTTTTAGTATCACCAGCTTGAGAACCTCCAAACACGTTCATAGCTATAATACGACTGACACTATATTTTAACATTATAAGTGTTTTTTTTTTTTTAATAAGTGTATTTATCCAACTATTATGTGTGTTATCAAATCCAAGCCACTTGACAAGCATTTTATTTTGTTTTTTGCGTATAATTTTTTCGATCAGATATTCGTTCGGGTGTTCGGTTTTATGTATTTCCGCCGAGTAAAAACAACCGGCAATCGGTTTACCCGTATAATCTTGTAACTGATAAGTGACGGGTAATGTTTTATTTATTTTAATAATTTCAAATATTTCAGTTGACCAGTTGGGCATATAATCTTTTGTAAACACACCTTTTTGTGCACTGATACGAACGTTATGACCAACTTTGAATTTAATTTTTTCATTATTAATTTCACGTTGTTTTATAGTCACTGACGTAGGATTTAAATCTGCTTGCACTGGTGTCATTCCTATAGTTCTGTGTTTTGAATTATTGTATTCATTAAGCAGTTTTGGTAAAATTGAAATCCATTCGTGTGAGCCACGTGCCGTAAACTCTCTAAACATTTTTTCTTTTAGTGTACGATTAAATCGTTCAACAATACATGCTTTTATGATGCTAAATGTAGAATATTTGTGTATGTTATATTTGGCCATCAGATTATCGAAATTAGTGTTGTAAAATTCTTTTCCGTTATCGAGTTGTAAAAGTTTCGGTGCTCTATCTATTAATATTTTAGACATCGCGTTTGTGACTTCTTTCCCAGTTTTCGATTTTAATGCTATAGCCCACGCAGATTTAGTAAAGCAATCTATAACGCATAAAATATTCTTGTAACCTTTATTTTTCTTTGAATACGGTATCATTTCCACCAAGTCAGCCTGCCATAAATCATTTTTTCCATGTACGTTAACTCTGCGCCTAACGAAATTTTTCCGTGACGGTTTGTGTAGTTCAATAGCGATTTCACGTTAAGACATTAGGTATTCGTTTTATTATCCCAGCTTCATATAATTCTTCAAAAATCGATATTATTTCATTGGAGACGCCTGTATTACTAGCAGCTTTCGAAGCCAAAAGTAATCTTAGCCGGTCGACTAACTCATTCGGATTATCCCAATACACTAAGTTATTTTTTTGTAATTTCATAGACAGACCACCAGAGGGAAATAATTTACGTATTATCTATAATCTATATACATATAGGAGACGGCCCCTATTCACTCATCAACGCCCAGACCAAACCGCTGGGTCTAGAGACTTGAAATTTTGTATAGAGGTTCCTTAAGCAATGTAAGGGTGCACTAAGAAAGGATTTTTCAAAATTAGCATTTTAAAGGGTTGCTAAAATGGGGATTTTGTGATTTACGATGGAATTTTTGTTTATAAATAATTGCTATAACAACCTGATTTATGTGTTGATACATTTACATTTAGTCATTTTTTTAAAGTTTGTATATATTTTATATAGCTATATATATGTATTTTTTTCAAATTGTTTATCGCTGTTCAGTGTATTGATACACTGTAAAGTGAATACACAGTATAATTAATCTATATACATATAGTCATGCTAGGTCTCGATATGAGCATACTAATTCCCGCCGGAAAGTTGAAAGACTGACACTTCCATGGAAAATAATGGTCAACTCAGGAATGACGTACAATCCTGACCTGGCTTATGAGGCAGAAAAAACTATAGCTCTTGGTTCTATGAACCACAAGTGCGAATACTGCAATGCTCTAAAATGGAAAGAAGAAACCGCCGGAATGTGCTACAATAATGGCAAAGTGCAGCTTCCATTTTCATTACTGAAATGTTCATAACTTTTTTTTTCAAACCTCAATGAAGGTCCTATACTGTTCTTTACGTTAAAACGTATTATACCATTACTGAATATGGTTGTTCTAAAATCTATTTGATCAATCCCGATATCAAAAGTTATTTTCTCTGTCGATTTTATTCTAAAGTAATCGTTATCATTATTAAAGTCATCTATTTGAGTCAAAATTTGATTTTTAATATCCTTAATATCGTAACACCCCTTTTTCAGTGTGATACAACAGATTGGAAATTTATTATTATTTAGTAAACGATCGGGGTTTTCTAAATATATTTCGAAGTTGTTATTAGTTTCGTTTATGTTTGCAAATGTATTATATGTTTGCAAATTTAACAAAGCAATTTCCGAGTCATCGTATACATCAATTGGTGGACAATAATGTACAGATAATGTGGTTGTATTACCAGATAAACTTAAAGTAACTGATTCTTGCATTGTAAAAAATTAAGACATAAATGTCCATAATTAAATGAATTAAAATCTTGATAATTTGTGTAGTTATATTTAATTTTGTTTCCTTTAAAATAGTTTTATAGTTCAATCGGTGGAGGTAAATCACCGAAGCTATCAAAATATTCAACCTTATCTTTAATTTTATAAAACGCTACCCAATGACTTCCATTACCGGAAGATACGTCTAAGTTTAATATACCACATTCGATTGCGAGAGGTTTTTTAGGTAAGTTATCACGTGAAAATACTCCGCAGAAATGACTGATATTAAACTTTGTAACGTATTTTATAATATCTCTAGAAGTTAGTGGTCTGTTAGATAGCGTTTTTTTTCCTTGATCCATTATTATTTAAATATAATCCATTACCTTTCTTTCTTTTTGAATTTTGTATTGCATTATACACACTGGCACTTCCAGACATTAAACTACCAAGTGCTGATAATCCTGCAAAAATAGGTATTAAGGGAATTGCACCACCTGTCTGACCTGGTGTTAAAATCAACCTTTTACCAACATTTTTTTTTTTCGCTAACATTATACCATTTATTTTTATTTTTGTAGTACGTTTTCGTTTACGTTTACAACCCATTCCTATTTTTCTTTTAGCTTTCATTGCGTTTATTACGGTGTACGCAACGATTTTCTCTTTTCTAGGTGTATCTTTTGCTTTAAATCTTTCCCAAGCCCGAAGTTTTAACACTTTATGTCTATCTTCTAAATGTTTTCTAGTTGCATGCAAAATATCGTGATCGTAACATGTAGTATCAAACGGGTTTATTCCTTTATCAACACAATCTAGTCACTTTTTTTAATTTTGCACCATGTCAACAATACTAATAGTTTGAAATACGAGCTTCAAACGGATGACTATTTATAAGTGAGTTTACAAATCCTTTACCAGTCTTACCTGATTTACACTTATGAGTTGAACGTATCATTTATAACTGATTATAAAGTAAAAATGCATGAGTATTTATACGAAAAAATGAACTTGATTGAGCAGAAAGATAAATTAGATATTACAAATGTTGATGTTCAGATAGAAAAAAAACCATCAAAACATGGATCATTATTACCTGATACCATACGTGCTATATTAGTTGGTCCTAGTGGTTCAGGAAAAACAAATATAATGTATAATTTAATTACCCATGAAAACGGGTTAAGATTTGAAAATATTTATCTATACTCTAAAACCTCAAATCAAGAAAAATATGTTTTGTTAAAAAAATAATAGATGATATAAAAGGTGCTAATTTTTTCATTTTTACAAGTGCTGATAAAGTTATAAAACCAAACTTAACTAAAAAAAATTCCATTATAATTTTTGATGACGTTATATGTGGTCCGCAGTCAGTAATCAGAGAATACTTCTCAATTTGTAGACATTCAGGTGCTAGTTCAGTATTTTATTTAGCACAAACATATTCTAAAATACCAAAACAGTTAGTAAGAGATAACTCAATTTTTTTAATAATACTAAAACAAGACGATACAAATTTACGACATATATTCAATGATAATTCGTCTACAGATATGGATTTCATTGAATTTCGGAAAATTTCCCATTTATGTTGGAATCATAGTGATTATGGGTTTATGGTTATTGATAAAACTCGGGAAATGAATGAAGGAAGATATAGATGTGGTTTTCATACTTTTATTAAAATAAAATAAATGTAAGTATAAATATAAATATAAAGTATAACTGAAATTATATACATTGTGTTGTCAATAGTCATACGATACAGTTATATTCACATTATTATTTGAAATGATTAAAGAAAAAGTTTTATTGGAACATTTAATAACCTCAAAAAAAAATATAAAACGAAAAATAATGGAAATGAAAGGTGGTATCATAGATTCCGACAACTATTTTCGTGAAGCATTTAAACCAATAATAGTACCATTGAGCAACCAAACAGAAAAGAATACACAACCGGCTGATGAAATAAAACCGGAAACTTCAGACGTTAGTGATGATGATAATGATAACGAATTAAATTCATCATTTTCAATTTTTTTCAATAAACGTCCTACATCAAAACGATATGATAAATCATATGGTATGTATTATGATAAAGCCAGCGATTCATATAAAATAGGAGGCTACTCTGTAACTTTTAGTCATGGTAACTTACAGTTATTTAATAAATACTATCCATGGACTGAAGGACTATGGTCTTTACTATGTGAGAAAGAACCAAAAATACAACTCTACAAGATATGGAATCTTATTACGACATTTTAAAAACTTCACGAGCTCATTTAAAAGCAGATGGGAAACCTAAAACCTCAAAGTTTCATAAATGGACGAATGTTGTAAAACCTCTATACGATAGTGTTGCCTCGCTGGGCGATTACGCTAAACTGTATTGAGGTTGTTAATAATATAGTAATCGTTTTATTATAATATTATTAGATTAATATATTTTGTTTTATATTTGTATAAGACTAGTGAGGGGACGTGGTTAAGCAACTTCACCAACACGTTAGGCGCTCGGGATAGGCAACTTCACTCTCGTCATTGCCATCCTCAGGAATGATGGTTGAGATGAGTTGCAACCGACACACAAGAATACCAACACACACAGGACGAATTAATGGGAAACAGTTTATAAGACACAGGACGGCGAGAGGACGGAACAAGCTGGTTTGACACAATACCAGCACAACTTATGAACTAACTTAATTACTAAGGCAGGCAACGTTGACACTTGTACCTGAATCCGTGATGCTCTGGTCGACCTAGGCGGCCTCTCACACACCACCCGGTGCTGGCGGACTTACGCGTCGTGGCCGGAAGCTGATATGTCCGCGAATGCTCGATGATCACGTCCCATAAGTTGGCGCACACAAGGTTGTGCACGAACACAAGTAGGTAGGTAGATAATTGAAATCAAAAAACTTACACGCTGTGTTTTTGACTGTAAATCGCTGATCGGTACGTTTTTATTAAATATTTAAATGACTCTGTTGGAGCCACCACCAGAATACACAGTACAGTATAATATATTTAACAATGACAAATGGCGCTATACTAATAGCAAACAAACACTTATAGTAATGAGCTCAACATTCGACGCATTGCGAACTTGAGCACATATTATATATAAAAAAAATACACAATATAAAATATAAAAAATTAGGTGAATAACAAAAAAAAACTTGGAATGTGGAATAAAATTGAAAAAAAAAACTGATGATAGGAATTGGATTGTGTATCGTGACGGTCGTATTCTTTTATCATCTCGGGATTCTGATACCGTGGAGTGTTGATGTTATCGTCGTATTATTTATACGACAATAACCGTATCTACGTTCCGATGATATATGGTTACGTAATTATAATCCCGCTCACTAACAGATAGAATGAAAAATTAGGAAAAGCAATTAAATGAAGAAATAGATAAAATTAATAACTCAAGAACTCCTCGATTAAGTTTAGCATAAATTACCGATCATTTATCTAGATCTAACACTAAACGTAGTAATATTCATAATAATATAACTATACCAAATGATCCATTTGAATTTCGTCCAACAGCAAACAGTTCTATGACTACAGATCCAAAGAATGAAAAAATGTTTAATTTTACTGCAACCCCAAAGGTTAAGAGAGGTTCTGGTTTATATAAAGATGTAATACCTCAAACACAATTAGTTTATTATGACGATCCGAATGAACTAGTAACTAGATTAAATCTTCTAACATCATCACAAAATGTTGGTAATACTGGTGTCAATAATGAAATTATATCAATTTTAGAAGAATTACGCGAGAGAAATATTATAGTATAATGACAATCTTAACCAGTTTAGCTGAGGAGTTACATGGACCAGCGAGAAAAATATTTCCTAGACGAAGCGTAGTAACACGGTTTAAAGATGATCTCTGGCAAGCTGATTTAATAGACATGCAACCACATTCTAGACAAAATAATGGTTTTAAATTCATTTTAATTATTATAGATACATTTACCAAGTATGTGTGGGTAGAAGCACTAAAAAATAAAACAGCAAAGGAGTGTACAAAAGGTATAATAAAAATATTAAAAAAAAATCAACCAAAATTATTACAATCAGATAACGGAACAGAATTTTACAATAATGAATTTCAAAGTATAATGAATAAGTATCATATTAGACATTATTCAACATACAGCAGTATAAAGGCTGGTATGGTTGAACGCGTTATAAAAACAATAAAAAATAAAATTTACAAATATTTTACATCAACAGGTTCATGGAATTGGATAAATTCAATTTTTAAATTAGTATATAATTATAATAATACAAAACATTCAACAATAAAATGTTCACCACACGAAGCTCGGATCAACTCGGTTACAATAAAAAGAAAAACATTACAAATTAATACATGAAATAAACTTAAATTTAAAATTAATGACAAAGTAAGAATATCTAAGTATAAACATAATTTCAGTAAAGGTTATACACCAAATTGGACAACAGAAGTGTTCACTATTTCTAAAATTTTAAATACAGATCCATTAACTTATCAACTAAAAGATAGTTCAAATAATGTAATATTAGGCTATTTTTATACACAAGAATTAAAAAAAACATTTTTTCCCGACACCTTTCTCATTGAACGTATTATAAAATAAAATAAAAACAAATTATATGTTAAATGGTTAGGTTTTAACAACAGTCATAATTCGTGGATTGATGTGAACGATATTTTAAAATAGTAAATAAACGAAATGTATCAATCAATATTTATTATTTTAATTGTATAAACCATTTTATTATTACAATGTTTGGATCTATTTCATTTTTATGTTAATTTATTTTTTAATTGATTACCGAATGTTATAATTGAATTAAATCCGTTAATCTTTTTACTACCATATCCCTACTAATCTGCCAATCGATGTATGTATGTACATACATACATACATACATACATAACCTTACCTGTATGTATGTATTTTCAATATCGATTTCTAATTTGGAATTATAGGTTTTGAATGAATATTTGGTTTATCAACAATTATTCTAGGTTTGTTCATTCTGAAAAATTAAATGTTATACTGTTTAGCTAATTGTTTAAACATGCATTTTAGTAATAAAATAAAAAAATGAATAAATAACGTTTTTTGTTTTTTTTTTTTTAAATTGTATTTCCTATATTTTTTTAATCAATATTATAATTTTTATTGAATACTATATCAATTTTACATCAGTCTGCTAAAATTACATAAGAAGATCCGGTACAGGGTTTACAATATTGATTCTTAATTGTAATGCATTAATTGAATATAAACTCCAACCACTTCCTTTAGTTACAAAATTACTTTCCTCTTTGTTAATTTTATGAAACATTTTTTTTAATAAATTTTCGAAATTTGAATTTGTATATGCCAAAACATTCACTGTTTTAAATAAATATCTTGGTGTTCCTGTGTTAACACATGTACGTAAACACAGTTGAGATATAAGTTAAATTTAATACTAGTTTGTTGTGTCATTTTTTTTTAATTTACAAAATAACAATAAAAATAATTTATTATTATTACAATCGATAGCGTTAACCATTGAATGATCGAGGTTAATTTTTAAAAGGTAGTGGTTATTTTCACGTCCTACCCTGTGATTGGTCGTAGTATTGATAAGAAATATTTCTCTATGAGTTATTTATAAATATGCCCCATAGTTTTATGTATTATAATATAATATAATATTATTATATTCTTACTCTATGGTTTTAACCGAGGCTTAAACAATGTTAAAATTATAATACAGTATTACAGTCATACAAATTAATTTTAATAAGTCACAAGTTAACCAATAAATAAATAAATCAATAATTCAATAATAATACAAATATATTTAGTCGCAGCATCTTAAGTACATATGGGACAGATCCAAGTAGGTGTCAATTTTTTAATTTGAATGACTTGGTAGATGGCAAGCCAACTTCCTTCAGTTATTTCGTTTATTTCGTCAATTGTAATTTTGATGTGAGTTTTCTCTTCTTTGGAACACCAATTACAGTTTTATCTTTACCTAAATTTTACATACTTAAATAATGTATCTATATTCTATAGAAGATAATATTACCCTTTGGTCGACCTCTTTTAGGTATTCTTGGTGGTAGATGTGGCAAATTATCTTCTAGGTTATCTATTTGTATAGGTATAACATTGCCTTCCTCAATTTCTATTATTTCAATATTTGCTTCTATATTTTCATTTTCTTCAATTTCTATTATTCTATATTGCATCTATATTTTCTTTGTTTTCATTTTCCTTGAGTAAAGAATCTAAATATAATTATTAAAATATAACTGTTTGTTTAAATAATTATAAATAAAACTAATACAAACCAATTTCAGTGGTTGTTATGTTTTTGTCTTGTTCCCATGCATTGGCAATATATTTTAGTATCATTAAACGCTGTTCAAATTGTTTCCGTTGCTTCTGAAGCTAGAGAAGCCATCGTTTGGCTTCAACGTGAGCACTCCGATACTTTTCATGTGCATTCGGTATTTTTTTTTATTTTGAACAGTCACTACATTAATATTCTGAATTTCATTTTCATCACTAATTTGGTTTCCTTTAATGTTTTCAGTATCATTTGTTGGAATAACTCTACACACTCTAGCATAATATTGCCTAGTCCATCTTTCTGCATATAGTTCTGGATTATGTAGTGGAATATTATATATCTGTCGCAATTTAAGAATATGATGACACGGTAAACACATGCTTGTGACAAATGAACAACTACATTTTATTGTACTAGTATCTATTACACCTTCACTCGATTGAATTGTTGCTGATTGTGTTTCTTTATTTAAAGATAAAATGTTTATATTTTTAATAGATTTAAATTTTGACATTACTAGATCATAAGCGTATGGCGTTAAATACCAGTACATTTGTTTTTCTTCTGTTGATAAGTTATTGACAAAACTTGGAGTTTTACTGAAACACTCAGTAGCCATATGGTCTCTTTCCGTTCTAAGGGTCACCATTAACATCTCTAGTCCTATATAATAATTAATAACATTTTTTAAATATATAATAATACAATTATATGTACTTATAATAGATGTATTATTATAATACAATTTTACCTTGAAATAGTTGGTCTAGTCTTGAAAATTTCGTGACCACCTGGGTAATTTTTTGATTAATACTTTCTAATCTATTATTTGTTCTATTACCTAATATAAAAAAATATTTATTTAATAATACTAAATACTAATACAACATATTATATTTAAATTTACAACCTAGAGTCATGAATTTAGATAGGAAATACACCACCCATTCATTTTTAATGGGATGCCAATTTTTATTAAAATATTCCATTACACTATTTATTTTTGTCTGTTTTAGTTCTTCGTAATTTAATTCATATTCATCTGCTGATTTTGAAAATACTATTTTTTGCAATATTTGGAGGCATAATGTTCTTTGTCCTATATTAAGGAACAATATTATATACAATAAGTATTACATTATTTAATATTACATATTTAATTTAAATTTGTATATATTTTCTTACCTGAAGTTATGTTCATTTTTTCACAGGTAATTTCTCTTGACATAGACCTCAAACAATGAAAAATACAAATTAAAATTTGGGTTGTTGGAAATTGATTTTTAAATACGTTTCGTTCGGTGAAATCTTTATCAGCCATTATGCATTTTATATTTTCCCACGCAGGATTAAATCTTTTGAAAGTTATAGCCATATTTGCAACATTTTCTAGGTCTTCAGAAGTTAGGAGACAGAAACCTACAATCTTACTCTGTCCATTGCTATCTTCAACTGTTAATATATTATAAATAATAGTATGTGAAAGTTAACTGTTACATACTTACATTATTAATAAACTGATATAAACAAACCTAAAAACACATAAAGAGGTAATCTCAAGTCGTTTACTTTGTAAATTGCATCTATAAATAAAATTTTTGGACACAAAGAAAAAATGCGCTGCATCTCCAAGTCTTGGAAGTAAATCGCCTTCAATTCATTATTACAATTTTTGGAAATGTGTAATGTAACATTAGAATTTTCGTAATGTTTTACTACTATTTCTAATGCATCAGAGGCAGGTGAATTTGAAATAACTAAATTGTGAATATCCCTTAGTGTAACAATTTTATTTTGTGTTCTCATTAAGTCATTTTGTAATATTTTTTTGTTAACTTTCATGTTGATCATTTTTGTTGCCATTATTTTAGCATCATTATCTAATCGTCTTTGTTTTGGATAATGATCATTGATCATACATAGTCTAACAAATATATGTTTTATACTTAAAAATGTATAGTTAAAACTAAGCTCTAAATTAATTATTTTTACCTTAGTACATATGTGATTATGCTCACTAACAAAAGATTTAATGACCAATTTTTCACCCATTGCATCGGGCCTTATACGAATAACTACAGGACAGTTTGAACGGTAAGAACTGAAAGAAAATGTATCAAAAATGTTATAGAAAATATAATTCTTATACACAAACCTTTGTTGTGGTCTAATCCCTTTTGATTGGGTTTTGTATTGTCCTCCATTAACACACACATAATCAATTTCAGTATATTCCAGCTTTGGATTTATATATCTTTTTAATCCTTTTTTTTTAGCCCCTTCAATTGTCCTTGAGTTTGATTTTGTAAAATTGCAATAATGTTTAGCCTCATAATTACTTATAGAGTTTTCTAATTCAACTAGTGAAGAAAACTCACTGCCAATTTTAAATTCTAGTACATGAAGCTAAAATTAAAATTTTAAAAATTATTTATTATAATCTGTTACTACATTTAATAAATACATTTACATATAGGAACTATTTTTGATTTTTAAAATAATTAATCATACTTACTACATCGTCAGAAATGTTGATATTGGTAGAATTGGTAGATACATTATTTAAATTCATATTGCTTTATAATATACAGTAAAACCTCGTTAAGACGCTCCCGTTTAATACGCCATCCCGCTTAACACGCGGATTTTTCCCGGTCCTAGGTAATTGTACACTTTTAACATTGAAAAAAACACGCTTAATACGCCACCGCATAATACGTAATCCCGCATAATACGCTCTAATTGCTGGCTTCTCAAACCTTTTAAAATAGAAAAAAACCCATTAATACAATCAGCGATAAGAATTTCGTTGAAACGTTTATCTATTATCGACCGAATAATTGATATTTATTTTTAACATCTTGATGTGGTTTATACTCTTACTATATTTCGTAAGTACGTACGTAAGTTAGTTATATGATCGGACGTTGAAGTGTACACGTGACATCACACGCAGATTTATAATTTGTATGTTTTGTTTATTGTTATTCGTGTGTGGTTTAAAATGACGAGTGCGTCTACGTCATCTAGTAGTGCCGGAGTGAAAAGAAAGCTTTGTCTATTGACGATAAATTATTGAGAATTATTAAACTGTATGATGAAAAAATTGGTGTATTCAATAAACAACAAATTGCCGACCAATTAAGATTGCCCTCCTCTTCGTTGCGAACCATATTGAAGAACCGGAAAGAAATTGAAAAAAACGCTTTTTCTGGCAGTACGAAACGTCAAAAGGTTAGAAATGGTAAAAATGAGCAGTTTGAAAATATTTTGTTGGAGTGGCTTCGATAAGCTCGCACATTAAATTTGGCTGTAAATGGTCCCGTTTTGACAGAAAAAGCAAATGAGATCGCAAAAAGGTTGAACATAGCGGACTTTGGTGGATCTAATGGTTGGCTTGATCGTTTTAGAAAAAGGCACGGTATTGTCTATCGTAAAATTTGTGGGGAAGCCGATGCTGTAGATGACAACAGTATTAAATCGTGGAAAGAGACAATTCTACCAAATTTGTTGAAAGATTATTCACCCGAGGATATATACAATGCTGATGAGTTTGGCTTGTTCTTTAAATTGATGTCAAATAAGTCACTTGTGATGAAAGACGAAACATGTCATGGTGGTAAGTTAAGTAAGGACCGGTTAACTGTTTTAACTTGCTCAAATTGGTCTGGAACTGACAAGCTAAAACTTTTGGTAATAGGTAAATCGAAATCCCCCCGATGTTTTAAAAATGTACACACTTTACCGTGTGATTATAAAGCTCAAAACCGTGCGTGGATGACTGAAATTAATTCATTGAATGGGTTCAACAGCTCAACTGCGAGTTCGTTAAACAGAAAAGAAACGTCCTTTTATTTGTCGATAATTGCCCTGCTCACCCGAAAGAAATAACCCTTACAAATATCAAACTTGTGTTTTTCCCGCCAAATGCTACGAGCAAGCTTCAGCCCCTTGATCAAGGTGTGATCAAAGTTTTAAAACAGAAATACCGTAAGAAATTAGTTCAACGGTATTTACTAGAAATGGAATCGGTGACCGATGAAAAATCCCCAAAATCCCCAAAATCAATGTTTTAGATGCTATTCATTATGTTTCAATTGCGTGGGATGAGATAAAACCAGAAGTTATTAAAAACTGTTTCAACAAAGCCTATTTTGGTAACGTATCACAAGAAGACCCTCACGTTTTGGACTCAGACGAATTTCGGACTTTGAGGAGGTTTATCCAGGCTACACATCCATTGACGACCAATTAATAACGAACGAGGCACTAGAACTTGAAGAAATTATCAATCAGGCTACAGTAAACGATGAACCAGATGAGCCAAGTGATGATGAGGAAAAATACATCCACCACTTCCGTCAATCGCTAGTACTGTACAATCAATATCTACATTGAGACAGGCACTTACTGCAACTGATGGCTCCGAAAACATGCTTCTATATCTAGGTAGGGTGGACAATTTCTTATTGAATAAATATAAAAATAATGTATTGAAACAACCAACCATTACCACTTTTTTTAATCCAAGAAAATAATACATAATTATAAAATATGTTCCTAATAATTTTATTGTATGTATATTTGATGTTTTTTTTATTATTAATTTTAAATACAACTTATGTAACTGTGTAATACATAACAAGTCACACTATGAACATTTTTCTAATTTATTCTATCTACATATTATCACATTTAAAATGCTTTTAATATGCGGGTATCGCCTATAACGCTTTAAGAGCGTAATAGGCGGGTTATCGCCTATAACGCTTTAAGAGCGTAATAGGCAGGATATCGCCTATAACGCTATCCCGCATATTGCGCGGTTTTACGATTTCCCCTTTGAGAGCGTCTTAACGAGGTTTTACTGTACTTATTATTTAGTTCACTACACTATAGGCAACAGACTTATTACAACCACTATAACACAATAATAAGATTGATGGATTCTATGGCAAAAGGTAGAACAAATCTAATGACAGAATTTTATAAACAAGTTAGTAATAAAAAATAACGAGGGTGATAAAATTGATAGGTATAGATTTTAAAAATAATTCATCTTAAATAGGTATTTCAGCCTTAGGATATTTTAAGATAACTATATTTGTTTTTTTTAACATTTATTAATTAATTTACAATTACTTTTATTTCATACTTATGTACATTGTCACAAATGTTGATATTTAAATCTATATTCAATTTTATATTCACTATACAATAGGTAACAATAACACTTATAACTTCAATTAATTAGTATGTTTGAACATTAATAGGTAATCAATAAAAATAATAGAAATTATACACTTTAAAATAGCCTTTAGTTATTTTGTTATAGGGATGTAGCTAAGATATTATTTCAGGAGTCAGATTAAAATAATTAAAGTACATATAATAAGTAATTTTAAGCATTATTATTATTTAAGCAAAAATCAAATTTATTATAACGTACATATATATATATTGTATATTATACATGTATAAAAAAATGTATTTTTGTTATTCACTAGGTAAATAATGTAAGTATAAAGTAATGATAATTGTATTATAATAAATATAAATATTGTGCAAACAAAACAATGAAAACATAAACAATATACAAATATAAACTGTATTTATAAGTATAATATAGATATACAATTATAATTTATAATAATTTTCTTATTTATATTTCCATTATATCATATTATATTCAGACTAAAAAAATTTTGTTGATGACATTTCAGCGGGTCCAAACCCCATGGACCCCCTCCTGGTTACGTAATTATTTTATTAATAACTAATTAAATATTTTGTTTTAATTTTACAAAATTAAATAAAATCAATAATTCAAAATTACGCGGGTTTCCTTATCAATATTACGACCAATCACAGGGCAGGACGTGAAAACAAATAATTTCACGTTGGACGTGAAAATAACCACTACCTTTTTAAAATATTACTGTGTTACTAATTACGATCTATTGTTATTAAAGATAAATCAATATAATTTTATTATTTTACTTAATATGAACTGATAATATTGATTTTTTACACATAAATAATAACTTAGTACCTATAACTTAAAGCTGATCTGGTTTTTTTTCAAAATTTTTTTAGTATCTCCAGTAAACCAGTAAATCTCTGGTTTATATATAATATATATATTCATTAATCTTATTCATCCATCAAGTGATATTATGAAAGGTCGTTCTCAATGTCGTTTAATTTTAGATTTAACGTAAGTCTGCGATATAGCTGTAGAAATTAAGTATTAAATCGACATGTTAATATTTGTTAAAATCAAAATCGATTGTAATTATTTTTAACGGATGAGGTTAATTTTTCAATATTACCGTGTTACTAATTGCGAGCTATTAGTATTTTGTAAGAACTTATATTATTTTATTATTTTACTTAATATAAACTGATAATTGTTTTTTATACATAAATAGTTGAAAATACATTTCGTTAATTTTACATCACTAACTGCGTCGTGTATATAAGTTATCCCAACAAAACATAAATGTAAAATGATAGCCAAGTTCAATTAAATAATATGCTTTGGTTGTTGACTTCAACGACAAAAGAAGTGAGATCTAAATGGATGCCAAGTTCAATGGTCAGTCCTGAAATTTATTTATAACAACATAAAATATAATTTCTTCTTATCACTTAGGATAATGTTTTGAAGCCTAAGGTCTGACTTGGCTAGTTGTCATAAACGAATTATTATTAAGTACCAACCAAAACAGTCATGGAAGAGCACTGTGTTCGATAGCTAGTTTCTACCAGCAAGCCAATTTTAGAAGGATAAAAAAGAACTTACAACTTTAGAACTTGCGAAGGCTATAACATAATTTTATTCGTATATGGAAACTAGCCAAGTCAGACCTTAGGCTTCAAAACATTATCCTAAGTGATAAGAAGAAATTATATTTTATGTTGTTATAAATAAATTTCAGGACTGACCATTGAACTTGGCATCCATTTAGATCTCACTTCTTTTGTCGTTGAAGTCAACAACCAAAGCATATTATTTAATTGAACTTGGCTATCATTTTACATTTATGTTTTGTTGGGATATCATTACTTTTTTGTAAGTAAATTATTAATAGCTATTAAATCATATTAAAATATTTTTCAAATGGTTTTTAATAAACTATTGTATTTTCCTACATAAGTATAAAAAAAAAAATTAATTTAATTTAATTTAATTTTTTTTTTTTTTTTATTAATTTAATTTAATTTTTTTTTTAATTTTTTAATTTAATTTTTCAATTTAAGTCAACACTACATTAAATTAGAAGCAATCAATTAATTAATTGAAAAATAAAACATAATAGATAATTAATTGCAAAATTATAATAAAATCAATTGATAAAAATTAAAAATTTAAAAATTTAAAAAATTTAAATTAAAAATCTTCAAGTTTCTGATTTTTTTCTTTGTATTAACCTAACTACCTATCAGTATGCCAAATTTGAACTTTCTAGGTCATCTGGAACTGGGTTAGAATTTTGATCTATAGGCAAGTCAGTCAGTGATAAAAATGACGATTTTGGGACGTTAATATCTAAATAACGGTTTGAGGTATGTTTATGAAATTTGGAAAACATATGTATCTTGTAAGTCTCAATATATGAGCCAAATTTGACATGTTTATGTGGAATAGTTTTTGAGTTATGAGGGGGTCAAAAGTGGCTCCAAATGGTTCGTGTAATATTACACACGGTGCTGCTCGCTAGTTCTGTAGCTAGAACTTGGCTTGACACGCTACCGCGTGTCTAGATATCATGGTATTGATTACAAATTGAATCATGAGTTTCCTTCAACGATAAAAATCTACCATTTTTAATTATATAACCTAATTTATGGTTTAATATAATTTCATTTCTTTTAAAATTAATTAATTATAAATAAAATACACTATTATTATCAGTATCGTATGCAGTCATATTCAACATTATATTTGTATTAAAACCTAATCTTTGTAAAATATTTTTATCTGTACTACCATTCCATAGAAAAATAATTGCATTTTGATTATTAAAATCAAGATAGTTTTTTAAAAAGCTTGTAGTTAGGTTCGACGTTATTGATTTCATAGCTAAATGTAATTCGTTTAATATAACTTGAAGCTGATCTGGTTTCTTTTCAAAAAATTTTTAGTAACAAATCTCTAGTTTTTATATATGAATAATATTCATTAATCTTATTCTTCCATCAGGTGATATTATTAAAGGTCGACCTCGTAGACGAATAATTTCAGATTTTACGTGAGTCTGTGATATAGCTGCAGAAATAAGTATTAAATCTGTACGTTGATAGTTGCTGACTTCAAAATCAATTATAATTATTTTATTTTGGTTTTTGCCTGTAATTAAACAACATATAAATTAATAGTATCATAGTATTATTTTTATCTATGTTACTAAAATATATTTTAATAAAAATAAAATACTGATTTCATAATTTTTTATTTTATATAAAATTTAGATTATTGAATGTACTTTATATTTTATTGATTAATTTTTTTTATTTATGCGTAGTATGAATTTATTTGATATTAAATATTTCATTATTCATCTGATTTTTATTTCAATGAAAATTTGTAAAATATTAAAACATATTTTTTTATAATCAATAATATAAATATTTTATAGACACATAACTTATTATTTTTTAAAAAATATATAAAAAAATAAAAACAATCATATCTTTTATATTTATTCACTAAGACTAGCAGATTCACTAGCAGCTTAATTAATCTATAATGATATAAACAATATTCAAATAAAATAATAATTTTCAACTTTGATTTTATATCATAATTTTTTTAATCTGATCGTGTTTTACTATAGCATACTTTAATAAGTCATATTTATTAACTTTTATTATAAGTTAAATATTAAATTAATTTGAATTCAACCAATTTTATTTTTTTATATTTTATTCATTTTATTTTATATTTTCATATTATACGTATGTATTATTTATATTTTAAATATTTCATTATTCATCTGATTTTTTTTTCACTGAAATTTTGTAAATTATTAAAACATATTTATTATAATTAATTATATTTGTATTTTATCTTACTTATTGTTTTGCTGCATAGTTTGATGAATACCTCGGTCCATGTTGTTGCGTTGAATAAGTAGGTTATAGTTTATCAATTAAAAATGAATTAAGAACTAAACTGTTTCTTCAAATTAATATTGTATTTAATTTAGATAAATAATTATAAAACTTAACTAATATCAAAAACCTCGCTTGATGATAGTGTTGTAATAAAGTCAGCGACTTACAAGTACTGAAAGGCTGAGGATAATTGACTATAACCACTCAAAGCACTTTGTAAATGACTATAAGTCTATAAATATTGAATGATTATGAACCAGATTTATAGTTTGATCCAATGGTGTGATATGTGATCACGCCATATTACACTTTGATCACAGATATTTTTTATAGATTAGGAGTAGGATGAATATGGGGCTTCTGGATCTCCTCCCCCTTAAATTTTACATGTAAAAGCATAGGCTCCTCTATATAGGCAATTCGTAGTACAGGCTCCTCCCAAACAACGAGTAATAACTCAATATAGGCAACCTGCAACACGCATAAACCCAACACCATCACCAGATCCTACACGTAACCGGCATATATTTTACCTACCTTCTCTTCAAACCCCTACCTTTTGAAGAAAAATAATATATATAAAATTCTGATTTCGACTAAATAAAATACTTGTCCGTCAAAAATTTTTCCTCAATTATATCCCCCCCCCCCCTTTTTATTTACACACACACACACACATACACACACACACACACACACACGTACATGTAAAAACGTACTCATAATATAATATATAAGGTATACCTACAACATCACACATATCTAAAAATGTTATACAATTTTCAGATTATAACCCCATTTGAATAAACATCATGCTAAAGCATACGTTATACATCGGATTGTATCTCAAACAAACACATATTCAAATATATTATAATATAGTTTAAATATATACATATTATACAATTTATATAATATATACTTACATATCAATAAAACACATATTTAGCATATGATACATACTACATAGGTATATTTATATATATAATTATGATATGACCATACAAACTATAACTGTAACTATACTTAAAAACTATAATATGATACATACATACATACATACATGCTCATAATATAATATAAGGTACCTACAACACCACACATATCTAAAAATATTATACCAGTTTCAGATTATAATCTCATTCGCTAAAGCATACGTTAACGTTATACATCGTTATGTATCACACACACACACACGATAACAGTATTCTATAGATTTGTTCCAACACGGGATTTGGGACTAGTTGCCGACTGATCCATGATTGATTTACGGCGCATGCGCTACCGTGGACTGATCGTGGATTTTGACCACTGTTGGAACGCGTTTCTGACTGAATACTGATGGACTGCGCTTACAGTGTGCCCAAATTTAAAATAAAAAGTATGGTGCCGTAATACTGGTAGTAGGGTCGCTGTCCCCGAGTATGAATAGAAAACTGAAGACCCAGCAGACAGAAGGTGATAAGCATATCCTGCATTCCTGCGATCCTGCCTAGTGCCTACCTTACAACGGTCTCAATGGTCTCACCGGAATTCATACTGTGGTTGGCGGTTGCTGTAAATACAGCTTAGTTTACTGTTTACTAGTTCTTTTTCTATGGTTTACTTTTTGCTTAGTAAACTTGTCTATGGTTGCTGTTAATTGCATTAAAAATGAACGATATTGACGATATTGATGACTTTTTTGCATCCAGTTCTTCCTCTGACGACGGATTGGACTTAATTAATAACCATAAAATAAAAAACGAACGTTTTATAGGTGAGTAGATGTTAACGGGCTTCTGTTTTATTAACGATTAATTTATTTTTTTTTTTGTTTAGAAAAAACTGTCCAACAATATGATTGTGAAACATATTTTGGGCATTTCAGGATTAGTCGTCATTTGACAACAAGAATAACTGATTTGTACAGAGAAAGTAATCATTTAAAAAAAAACAGACATGGCCAATTTGGTAAAATACCTGCGGATGACCAGGTTGGTAGTGTTTTAGTTCAGTTTATGTACATTGTACCTATTTGAGCATTGATTATAATATAATATACTCAATGGTATTAGCTAGCATTTAATATAATATTAACAGTTCACCCAATGCACCTACCACTTTACCATTTATTGATTTTAGGTCCTTATATTTATGTGGTTTGTTGGGCACCAAACTGCAAGCTTCCGTGATGTTGTAGACCGTTTCAATATTACACTAAGTTCTCTGCATAGAATTATTGAACGGCTTACATATTTTTTGAGCAACTATTCACCACAAATAATCAAATGGCCTAACGATGAAGAAAAACAAGAATCAGAGATTTCATTCAGAGCTAATGGATTTCCTATGGCTATAGGGGCTATCGATGGTTGCCATATCAAGATAGATAAACCTGATAATGATCCAGATTCATACATAAATAGAAAGGGATATTATTCAATACAGATGCAGGTTGTCTGTGACCACAACCGCAAAATCATTGATTTTTTTGCCGGTTATCCTGGATCCGTACACGATAGCAGGGTATTCAGAAATTCACCAGTCTGCAATACTTTGGAAGAAAAATGTGGTCCATATTTCTTGCTCGGTGACAGTGGGTATCCATTACATATGCATTGCTTCATACATATCTCCTTTTTTTATTAGTAATACCTATATATTTTTTTTATAAATCATTTTTTCTATATGATAAACATATCATTTTTTTAAATTCTTAATTTTTCTTCGGGTAATTTTACTGAAAAAATATACATATTTATGTTAACAATTTATCTTCACACACATTTTTTCTATGTTTAGCATTACAATGATAAATTTTTTATTTTATTTCAGTTCCTTCGACCAGAAATCGCAATGATCTTAAGCGTACACATGTGGAAAATTCGAATGAAGCAGTAAATGCTAAAAAAACACGTATGAACAGCGTCAATACCCCTGGTTTCATTAAGACAGGCACGTCGTTCGCAGATAAAATCGAGTGGTATTATATGAAAAATATAGATAATTTGATCAACTACAATATATTTCTGGAATCATCAAAAGAAGACCTATTACATCTACTCAAATCAATCTCTACAAAACATCCAATTAAATATAATTTAAAACTAGAAGCAACATATAATCGCCCAAACGTAGACAATTCAGCAAAGAATAGAGCATTTAAGACCTCAGCCAAGGAAATGTTTATGGATACAGATATCGAAGCTAAAATTAATCAAGATTTCGCTAATCTTATGTCTGAGGAAGACGTTTATACTTCTAAAGGAAGTGGGTTTAGTTTAGAATCTATAGACGGTTTATTATTAGGCATATATAATTATACACCTATGGGTGGATCGTCATATATTCCATTACCAATTGACATCAAAAAACAAAAAAGCAATTATCAATCCGAAAAAATCAGACCAACAGTGTTTTAAGTGGGCAATCATTGCAAAATACATTATAGGTAATAACAAAACTATTGTAACTGAAAATTATACATCGCATGAAGATAAATTTAATTTCGGTAGTTTAACATTCCCAACACCTTTGAGGGAAATAAAAAACATTTGAAAAAAATAACCCGAAAATATCAGTTAACGTTTATGGATTAAAAAAAGAAAAAAATAAGAAACATATTGTTTATCCACTTAAGGTTGTAGATGAAGAAAAAAAATATCATTTTGATCTCTTATTAATTACTGATGGTCATAAAAGCTTCTACACCGACATTTCAAACCTTTCGAGGCTTGTGAGATCACAAAGAAAGCGAGTATTTTGCAAACGTTGCTTCACCAGTTTTGACAATATACATACAAAATACAAGTTAAAAGGTCAGGCAGGGCTTGAACAACATAAGTTGATATATGGAACACACAAGCCAATTCTGCAGAAGATGCCTGAGCTCGGTACATTGTTAGAGTTCGATGGGTGGAGTAACACTGAAAGACATCCGTTCGTGATATATGCCGATTTCGAGGCACTTCTTGTTAAGTGCACAGAAAGAAAAGGTGCAAATACAATAGCTATTCAAAAACATGAACCGATGAGCTATGGAGTTTTCGTAAAGACTACAGAATACGCCCCTATTGATTTGCTTGAGAAATATGAGATACCAACATCACCTATTGTTTATCACGGAAGCGAGTCACATCAGGATGTAGCCAAGCGTTTCGTCAATGAAGTGACAGAGATCGCGAGAAGAGTTCAAGATTTACTTAAAACAAATAAACCCATCATAATGACAGAAGAAGAGCAAATAGCACATGTATCAAAAAGTACATGCAATCTATGTTCAAGTAATTTTTCTATCAAAAACCAAAAGGTAGCAGATCACTGTCATCTATCAGGAAAATTTAGGCAAACTTTATGCAATACTTGCAACCTGAAGCTCCAAAAACCTAACCTTGTACCGTGTTTTCTACACAATTTGTCTAATTACGATGCACATTTCATCGTAACAGAACTCGGAAATGACACTAAATCAATCTCAGTGATTCCGAACAGCGAAGAAAAATACATTTCATTTTCAAAACACGTTACTAACAACTTTTCAATTCGATTCATTGACTCTTGTCGATTCATGGCATCAAAATTATCAACACTCGCAGAAAATTTATTAACACCAGGGTTCGAGAAGTTCAGAGAAACTGCAAAAGCATTCGTACCCAAAGATATGGATCTCGTCACACGTAAGAGTGTATACCCTTACGATTTTACCGATAGTTGGGACAAGTTAGAAGAAACAATTTTGCCTGAGAAAGAAGATTTTTATAGCACATTAACAGAAGAACATATAGACGATGAGGAATACGAACATGCAGTCACAATATGGAACCATTTCAAATGCAAAACCTTAGGAGAATATAGCGATTTGTATCTAAAAATTGACGTGCTGCTGTTGGCCGACATGTTCGAAAATTTCAGAGATATGTGCATTTCTACGTACAATTTAGACCCTGTTTACTACTTTACAGCTCCAGGTTTTAGTTTTGACTGTATGTTGAAATATACCAAAGTCAAACTAGAATTACTCTCTGATTTTGACACCCACTTATTTTTCGAAAATTCAATCCGCGGCGGCCTCACACAAGCAAGTATGAGGTACGCTAAAGCTAATAATGAAAAAATCCAAGATTATGACCCAACAAAATCCAAATCGTGGATAGTTTACCAAGATTGTAACAATTTGTACGGATGGGCAATGCCACAGCACATGCCATACGGTGACTTTAAATGGGTAGAGCCTAAGTTAGACGGATTAGATTCTTTGTCGCCAAAGTCAGATATAGGCAGAGTGTATGAGGTAGACATGTCATACCCTAATGAACTCCATGACCTACATAACGATCTTCCATTTTTACCTGAGAACAAAATTCCTCCTGGTTCAAAAGTGAAAAAACTTATGGCGACACTTCATTCAAAAAAAAATTACGTAATCCATTATCGAAACCTACAGCAAGCCATAGCAAATGGATTAATTGTAGAAAAAGTACACAGAGTTTTAGAGTTCAAACAATCGGATTGGCTTGCAAAATACATTAAATTAAACACCGAAATGAGGAAGAACGCGAAGAATGCATTCGAAAAGGATTTCTTCAAACTCTTAAACAATGCCGTTTTTGGGAAAACCATGGAATCTTTACGGAAACGTTTTAAGATGGAACTAGTTTCATGTCCACAAAGATTACAAAAACTCATCAACAAGCAAACATTTAAAAATTGTACGACACACAATGAAAATCTTGCTGCTGTCTCATTGGAAAACAAAATTATCATGTTTAACAAGCCAATATATATAGGTAACAATTTTACTTACATAAAAAAAAATGTCATATTTTAGTATTTATCATTTTTAATTATTTTTATAGGTTTTTTTTTATTTAGGAAAATCCGAAAATATGATATTGATGTGTGTATTGTTTGGATATAATATGTAAGTATGTATATATTTAAACTATATTATAATATATTTGAATATGTGTTTGTTTGAGATACAATCCGATGTATAACGTATGCTTTAGCATGATGTTTATTCAAATGGGGTTATAATCTGAAAATTGTATAACATTTTTAGATATGTGTGATGTTGTAGGTATACCTTATATATTATATTATGAGTACGTTTTTACATGTACGTGTGTGTGTGTGTGTGTGTGTATGTGTGTGTGTGTGTGTGTAAATAAAAAGGGGGGGGATATAATTGAGGAAAAATTTTTGACGGACAAGTATTTTATTTAGTCGAAATCAGAATTTTATATATATTATTTTTCTTCAAAAGGTAGGGGTTTGAAGGAGAAGGTATAAAATATATGCCGGTTACGTGTAGGATCTGGTGATGGTGTTGGGTTTATGCGTGTTGCAGGTTGCCTATATTGAGTTATTACTCGTTGTTTGGGAGGAGCCTGTACTACGAATTGCCTATATAGAGGAGCCTATGCTTTTACATGTAAAATTTAAGGGGGAGGAGATCCAGAAGCCCCATATTCATCCTACTATTAGGTACAAATATGATCACGCTATATTAAACTTTGACTACAGTTATTGTTTTATATAATTGGTTAAACTATAATCACGCCATATTACAACGCTACCACAGTTATATTATAGATTAGGTGAAACTATGATCACACCATATGATACCCACAACCTTACAAATCTGTATATAAGTGATCAGTAGACATTGATTATAGTTAGTGTTAAATCTCAACATTGTCTATACATTTTATGTTTCGTCGTTTCATACCGTAATATATCTGTTTGCTACAAGTCGATAACAAACCAAGTAACACAATTTGATCAAGTACCTAAATGTTTTTTAAACAATCTGTTATATTAAAAATTAAACTTAAACTGACTATCATTTTTATTTAAGGTAAATTAAAATATATATATATATATAAAATAATATGTCGTACTATACTAATGTATCTGCAGGCGAAAGCTCTTCAAATGATGATGTAAGTACCTATACCTATTTGTTTATGTATGTGTGTGTATGATATTAATATATTATTATTAAATAATAGAATGAAAGTAGTATGCTATCAACACTATCATCTTCTTTAAAACCGGTAAAAATGCAGAATAAAAAAAGAAAAAATGATACTGAACCAAAAGTTAAAATGTCAAAGGCTGGAAAGGTTATAATTTGTATTGTATTATTTTTTTTAAATATTACACACACACACACACACACACCACATATTCATTTTTAATATAAATATATATGAATGTATAGCAGCGAACAGAATCAATAGAGACGTACAAGGATGCCTTAGCTAGTGTAATTTCGAAAGGAAAGGTTTGAAGATAACGTTTCAAACTCAATAACATTGACGGAAGGAAATTACACGTATACGATTCGGTGTACAGTAGCGCCAAAATGCGATGACTACTACGTCATCCAACATTATAAAACTAGTGCTATTAAGGACATTCCGTCACTTGAAATGTAAAAACCATAATAAAAAAAAACCAATGATTAAATGATGAACTATAGTTAAACAACAGCGATACAATCATTTATTGATCACCAGATTATTTTTTTAATTTGACCGTTACCTATTATTATTCAACACAAATAAATTATTAAATTCTAATTAAAATAATGAGATTGAGGATTTTATCGTTGATATTTAACTATAACATGATTAAATGATAAAACATATTATGAATATTATTAAATAATGATTTTTATAATAGATGGAAACATTCTGAAGCTAGCGTGAAGTTGTAGACTTGCAATACCTATCCTGCTGATAATGAAATATCAAATAAAATAAACGAACTTATTCATTCAATTTTGAATCGATGTTCATCAGATCCATGACGAAAGATTGTAAAAACAGCAAAAAATAAAATGCAAATATATTATAATGTGAAAACTATTTATTGATAATATAAATTATAACATTTAATAAAATTATTAAAATTGATAAAATTAATTAATCTTATTTTTTTACTATAATATTGAAATCAATTCTTAGAGTAATTATAACAATTATAATGGTATAAAGTTCAATACAAATTTTATTTTAAATCGTCATTAAATCATATATCATATCTGATAGTGAATTATTGTGGAATTGAAGTATTTCATATAAAAAACAAGAATCATCGTTCTGTATACATAGGGTGACCAGATGTGTCTTATAAAAAAAGAGGACATTTTTACAAATAAATGTTTGTTAATTAATACCTACACAGATACACAAATACAACTGGTAATATAAAATCGTTATGTATTTTAAAGGCATTAAAACTATTGATAGTATACAAAACATATTTGCATGATGTATTTAACACAAAAACATATTTGTGTGATGTATATTTCAACACAATTACATTTAGTTGGCTGATTGAAGCACAATATAAACAGCATATAATATTACAAACTATTAAGTTTAACATAGTAATATACTAACATAGGTATCTATTGAAATAAAAAAATAAATCAACCAAAACTATACATTTATATTATTTAACTTTTTTAAACCAAATTGACATTAGAAACTTTAAAACATCATTTAGAATTTAATCCATACTTGTCAGAACTAGATATTTCTTTTAAAATATAATTGTTTTTTTGATCTTTCAAGTATTTAAAAAAATCAGCACACTTAAAATGTTTAAAATTAAATTGAACCATCATAACACCCTTAACGTTTTCCAATAAAAACGATTACGTTCTTTGGTCCATTAACTAGTTATAAGTGAGAATACTCTCTCAGTACTAGCATTATGTCCTGGAATAGCAAAAAAAAAAACTGTGCAATTTTCAAAATTTCAGAAAATGTTGTAATGTTTTGATTCGAAGAAAAAAACAATAAAAACTTATTTGGAGATTTTTCAAAGAAATATGTATCATCATGAATGCTAATAATTTTTTTTAAATTTTGAATCTGGTCAAATAATTGTACATCATCAATAAAAACATTTAGGGACTTTAAGAAAGTTACACATTCTTCAACTTTATTGTAATCTATTGGAACAGATTTCTGAATGTCCATCCATTTAAATACCTGTAATAATTTGAATAATAATTGCTGGTTAAAAATAATCAAAAATAATTAAGAATAAAATAGGATAAATTAAATTACTTTGAATTGCATTAATGACATAGTCCATTTTTCTAAATAACTGGTTGTAGAGGAATATATACATAAGTAAAGACCGGATTCCCGTGCAATTGCATCTTTTTATGGCATGTTCTAAATTCAATAGAAACAAGCTACAAATCCAAATTAAGAGATGTAGATTAATTGAAAAAAAGTTTTATGTTGCACAAAATTGCACGTTTTTGGGTTTTTGCACAAAATTGCACGTTTCGGGTTTTTTTTATAAAAATGTACTTTTGTACAAATATTTTTGTATTATTTTTATCGGTGCTATATTATGTTGTTATACAAAGTATTGGACTTTTATATCAAACAATATATAATTATATATTTATATATATACAACGATATAATACGAAGTAATTAAGATAGTGACTAAGGTACTACGATAGTCGATAGATTATCGATTATACACAGGGGCGGATTGGTGAATTTTTTCGGCCCGGGAAATATGAATCAAACCGGCCCATTCATCGGAAATGTAACCTCCCCCCCATCATCTCACAAAAAAATCCAAATTTTACTTAAATTTCAAAATTTATTTAGTTTCACCCTTAAATCAATAAAATATATAATACCTATGGCTATACCAGTTGTGGGTTAGTCAGATAAGTTTAACCTATTCTAACTTGATCTTAAAGTTTGATCTTACTACACTTTTAAATATTTATAGAAAATATCCTATTTTGTAACAATAGACGTTAAATTTAAACTTTCATTTAATGTTCTATTTTTTACATTAATATTAAATACATTTTATTATTTCTCCAACTGTTCATAACATATTGCTTTGTCTTCACTTAATAATAACAATTGACAGTTTTCTCCACAATCATCAATTTTTACTTTTTTTTATTAGATAATTAATATAAAATAATTAATAATTACATTTTTAATATATAAATATAATATTATGATTGAAATCTTATTATTAAGTACATGCACCTTAATTTAATAACTAAGTTCTTTAAGAAGCAATTTACTCTTGTTTTTTAACATTTCAATTATTTGGTCAGAATCTATATTACTCAAAATATCTTTGTTTGAAGCCATTAGCATAAAAGCTTCTAATTTATCTTCATTCATAGTGTTTCTCAAGCGAGTTTTAATTATTTTTAAAATTGAAAATGATCGTTCACAAGCCATCTAGTTTAAAGCAAATTAAATATAAATAAATAAAATTTAAGCTAAAACAATAAAAATATTTAAAGCATTACCTGAGTTGAAGGAAGTGTGAGTAGATACTTATAACCCAGTGTTAATTGTTGATATGCATCACTATAAAGCTTATATTTCATCAATACATTAAAGCAGCAAACAGCACAATTTTTACACACTTTTTTTTCATTACAAGACTTTTTGAAAATGTTCAGATCATCATCTTGGTTTTCATCATCCTCAGAAATATCATTATCTATATATGACTCAGGTAATGATATTTTTAACTTATTCCAACTAGAGGCAAAATGTAATAACTCTGACTGTAAGCTATCCAATGTAATATCTTTATTAAATGTTTTGAGTTTTATGGCAAGAGCACTTAAAGAATTTGGTGGCAACCCATTTTTAAAATCATCAAAATGAATAGGTGACAAACATGCCAAGTCCCATATATATTTGATTATTTTTAATGAATCTTTTTTCCATACTTTCTACTACTTTATCCATCATATTATTATATATTTCTACGGTAAATTTTTTAAATGGATCATCTATCGGGTCATCTTCTGTTAACTCTTCAAAAGCTTTCTTTTTTTTCCTTAATCTTAATTTTGGTAATTCAGTTTCAATAGTTATGTCCAACTCTTCTTCATTTTCATCAATAAATGATTCTAGTTTATGATTAGCATTAATAATAAATTCATCAACCTGCTTTTTAACCCTTTAACATCTCTTTGTATATGCTGTAATTCTTTATGAACTATATTAACTAATTGTTGAGATTTATGCAAGTCCATTCCATTTGTCTGTAAGTATTTTGACAAAGGGGAAGTTATTTTGTAAATTCTTAGGTACATAAAGGCTGTAAGCAATGTGGAATATTTTAACATTGATTCCTTAAAATTCTTAGCTTTGGATCTTATTTCTATTGAAAAATGTTCAGAAGTTTCTATTTCATAAAGTGAAATTAATAATTCAATATACAAACAATCTGTGGATTTTATACTACCAAAAATTTTGCTTAATGCTTCTTCTTTTGCCCACCACCTAGTTTCTCCAATTAATTGGAGTTTTCTATGTTTTACATCAGACCGTGTAGCTTTTGACCAAACAGCCATACGTTGATACGATTCTTTGAAAGATGCAGCTAGCCCATTTAATAATGAAAAAACTGACGCAGTAGCAATAGACGTTTTAGTTATATCTGATAATACCAAATTTAAAACATGGCTGTAACACCATACATGAACATTACCAGGTGATTCATCTGATAACCATTTAGAAAATCCATTATAAATGCCCTGCATCGATGCAGCACCATCTGTTGCATTGGCAATGCAATATTTTATGTTTAAATTATTATTTGTTAGAACATTAAAAAGCAATTTGAAAATACCCTTTCCTGAACTATCTATACAGTTTACAACAGCTATGAGTTTTTCATGAATCCCATTAGAATTAACATATCTAATCACAATTGCACACTGATCTTTGACTGCTACATCTTGGGTGGTATCTAATTCAACAGAAAACATTTCAGCTTCTACAATTTGACTGGCAATGCATTTTTTAATAAGATCACTGATACATTCACTTATTTGATTAACTGTTGTTTTTGAAATTAAGGTTAATAAACCACCTCTAGTTTTATTTCCAGAATTATGTGATACTTGACTTTTTTTTAATAATATTATCTAAATATTCATTCAGAACAACATCATATTTTTTTAATAATAATAGTATATCTAGAAAATTGCCATGATCAATTGAGTCATTATGTAAAGTGTAAGCAGCTTCATTATGTTTTCCACGGTAACTAAGGCTCCGTTTACCAATTAATTTAATTACATCTATTATGCGTTCCAGTGCATTGAGTCTTTGTTTAATTAAAAATTTTCTTGAATTTAATTGATTTACAAATAATAGGTTATCTATGTTAGTCTTGTGAACGTGCAAAAAATATGCTTCTATACTTACATTGTGTTCTAATATATTTTCATGTTCTTGAATACGTTGGTAGGTATGAGACCATGTATTCATGCCTAGTACAAATGAATTATTTTTTGAACCAAAAGCTAAACATACTGTACAAAATAATGATTTTCCATCAAATGTAAGCCAAAATCTATTAGTTCCATCTGCTTTATAAAAAACCTTTTTACAGTTGAAAAATGTATGTGAAACAGGTTGCAAAGGATGATATTCAAAATAATTGTCGAGCATTAGAGGAAGTGGTTTCTTAAACATTGATTCTGAGACATTCAAATTCATAACCTTTACCTGAAATTAACACAATTTTTTTTTAATTTTTTATTAGAAAATTTAACAATCTATACATGTACAGATACAATAAGATGAAGAGATAATAATACACAACACAATGATTTGAATTTATAAATATAATACATTTAATAATATAATAAAAATAAAAACACTTACTTTACATAAATCATCAATTGCATCATCTTTATTTGTTGAAATTTGACTTAAATTTTCAGGTATTTCCTCAGACTTGTCTAAGACTTCATTCTAAATTAAAAGTAAATTAAAATTATAACTAAATTGAGTAAACCATCTGCTGATGGATTTGTTTAACCTTTTCCAAATAAAATTATAAATATTATAATAGAACTAAAAACACTTACTTCACATAAATTATCAATTGCAATATCTGTATTTGTTGAAATTTGACTTAAATTTTCAGGTATTTCCTCAGACTTGTCTAAGACTTCATTCTAAATTAAAAGTAAATAAAATTATTAATAAACTAAGTAAACTATCTATTGATGGATTTGTATAACCTTTTTAAGCTATGTTTTGCATTTAACTATTAAATATTTATATACAGGGTGATTTTTTTTATCAAACAACACTCATTAATTCCAAAAGTATTCATGTTTTTGAAAATATTTTTTTACATAGTTTCAAATTGTTAAAAAAACAACATTTTTATAAAAAAATTATATTTTTAAATATTTTTTATCCTTATAATTTTTTAAGTTTTTTACTTTTCTGAATGACAACATAGATTTTTAATTTCATATTCCAAAGCAGAATAATTTTTTGAGTATTTTGATACATAAAAATCGAATTTAGGGTGAGTAGTTTATGAGTTATACTTATTCAAAGTTTAGACAAGCGGAGTAGTGGACAAACATTTTGCGGGGTAACCCCGTACCACTCCACCCCGCGCAGCTCAACTTTAAATACGTATAACTCATAAATTACTCACCCTAAATTCGATTTTTATGTATCAAAATACTCAAAAACTTATTCTGCTTTGGAATATGAAATTAAAAATCTATGTTGTCATTCAAAAAAGTAAAAAACTTAAAAAATTATAAGGATTAAAAATATTTAAAAATATATTTTTTTTATAAAAATGTTTTTTTAACAATTTGAAACTATGTAAAAAAATATTTTTAAAAACATAAATACTTTTGGAAATAATGAGTGTTGTTTGATAAAAAAATCACCCTGTACATATATGTAGGTATATAAGTATTTATAGTCGGGAGAATGAAAAGTGGCCGCTGATGCCCACGCGCCTGGTGGTGAATTTTTGTAATGGTTTCGCAAAATTGTGAAACAAAGCGCGCGCATTTTGAATTATTAACCATAATGCATATTGTTACATTTAATTCCAATAAGCAATATAAATAATTATTTTGATAAAAACATAAGTAAGCATAATGTAATTTAACATAGAGTTTATTTAAACGTATAATACAAATATATTATACAAAATAATTAAAATTGAAGTATATACAAAATAATTAAAATTGAAATATATACAAAATAATTTATTATAATCTAAGCAACTAAATATCCGCATCAAATACGTCGTCATCATCATCATGTTCATCGCTCCAATCGCTATCATCGTCTCTTAATGTTATAATGATCGGCTCTAACATGACATCCCTCAAAATTTCATTTTCATTATCTTCATTTTGAATTTTTTCCGCGTGTGCAACACACTTTTCCCAATCTTCTTGTGTTACTGCATCCATAGCCGCGTGCGCCAACTTTTCTACGTCAGCCATCTTAAAAGTGTTATTGTTTTTAGTTACCTCCCCTTTAACCTTAGCCCAAATCAATTCAATCGGGTTATTGACAATGGTATGGAGGTAACCTTATCACTTCATGGCCCATTTCCAGTGCTATTTCATCTAATTCGTAGCGTTTGTACATTGGAATGATTTTTTTACACGCTCGCGCAATTCAGACAACCGCTCTAGTGGTGAAAATTCAATATTTTTATTTTTCAGCCACTCTTCTACAGCGGCTTTTCTTCTATTACTTTTTGGGAAAATTATCTTTAAGTTGTGAGTGGTAAGATGCATTGTCCATCACAATTATAGACGGCTCTTCAAGGTGGTTCAACATATTTATAAACCAATTTTTAAATACTTCGAATCATGACGGATGAATGATAGTCGCTCTCAAAACTGCTAACATTAGCTCGAAATATTAATTTGGAATCGCTAATAAAACCATATTTTGCAAATAATGAGGCGACCCCCTTTGCCTGTGGGTACTTTTAAACCCTCGGTCTGTTCTGCATTTTGCCATATACGTGTTCTACTATGATTTTGGTTTATCCACGTCTCGTCCAAATAAACTACGGGACGGGTATCGTTTTGTTCGCGAAGCGTACACATTTTTCGTAAAAATGTACAACGAAGTGCAACAATGTCGTTCCTTTCCATAAGAAATTTCCTTCCATCATTGCACTTTTTAAACGAAAATTTTAAATTTTTTAAAAGCGAACGCATCGACCAAACAGAGCCTTCCCAATTGCACTTCTTTTTCACTTCCGTTAAAATACTAAGAGCTGTTGGGTACTCACCTCTATCGTAAAACTCGTGCACTACTCTGCGTACTATATCTGCGTCGAAATCGTCTAATTCGGTCAATGGTTTTGCACGTTTATACGTTTCACGCGGAGACTTGAACGAAGCAACTTGTTGATCTGAATCCAAACTATCTTTTCCTTCTTTGCATATGCGCCTTACAGTACGTTCTGATAATCCACAAGCTTCAGCTGTTACCTTGAGGGACTGAGCAAACATAGATGGAATAATTTCATCTTGTTTGGAGAGATCTTTTATAAATTTGTACACCGAAAATATTATTTTTTTACTCTGACTACGAGTGTCACTACTACTGCCGGCCATTGTATATTAAAAAAAAAATGTAACAAAAAATAGTAGTAAATAATAATATATTGGTTAAATTCAGTTATTGAAGCCTGATGTAATAAAACACAACACAACACAACACGTGTAATATTCGTAAACGAATGACGTATATTGCTGTTGGGTCGTAGCCTGTAAGGACGCAGATGGTTTGTGTACAATAGCACAATACAAATTCCTCAAGTGCAATTGGTAACCAAATCAAGAACGAAGGCAAAAAGGAAAAATGTAAAGACCCCATTCAAAATTGTGCGCCGGTCAGATGTTGTAAACCAACCGCGCCTTGCGTGAAGCACTTTGAGAACCACTGTTTATCAAAAAAAAAAAAATGTTCCTAACACATTGCCAGCGGCCACTTTTCATTCTCCCGACTATAACGTGGAAACTTAAGTTGAAAATGTATAGAATGTAATGTAAATAAATAAATACATACCTTCAATTTAGAAAACATAACACGAATATCACCACATATTTTAGCATTATCCATTAAAAGTGTTCTCTTTTTATCTCGTAACTTTTCGGCACCACCCTTCTTTCGTTTTCCATTAGAATCACGCATAATTAAAATTGCACAAAGCAAAAAACTAAATTTGAAATTGAATTTTAACACTAAATATAAAATAAAATGCACTATTGTAGTCTGTAACTGACTTGGTAACTCATTAACGCGTTCACTGTCGACCGTATTATGCGTTAGCGCGCGCATAGCCGTTTCTTAAAGCCAGTCTTGAAAACATTGATAAAAACTGGGAAAAATATTCTATAAATAATTTTAAACATACCTAAATCCAATAATTTATTCCATTCAATTCTACACAATTATCAAAATACATACAAAAGATGATGCAACCACCAGATATTATTTATAGTGATGCATGGAAAAAATTTTCATTTTATATTTAAAGAATAAAATAAAGGAATTTGTTGTGTATCGTACAAACACTACGAACTCTTTTGGTCACTTATAGTAGTAATAGTATAGTATAGTATAGTATTATATTCTTACTATAGTACGAATGTACAAATAAGTATCAAAATAATACCTCCATATTTAATTTTTCTTATTATACAAAAATATAATTTATTTTTGTAATAATTATTTAGTAAGTTAAGTGGCCCTTATAAGAACCGACCCATCGGGAAGATTCCCGATTTCCCGATAGGCCAATCCACCCCTGATTATACATACAGTATACAGTATACACATACAGTTCTACAGTCTATCCGCAGCCGTCGTAGTCAACTCGTGTTATATACAATTTTATAGTTAAATTTTACTGGATATTATTTAATTTAAAATGCCGAAAATTAGTAGTAGTCATTGTTCTAAAATAAAGTGTTGGATCGAAAAATATCCAGAATTAAAAGCAGAAGGCAAAATTATATTTTGCACGTCTTGCAATAAGGCTATTGGTTGTGAACGTAAATCACAAGTTGATGCACACTGTAATTCAAGTACGTACCTACGATAACACTAATTGTCTGCTGTAATTAATAATTATTAACATTTTTTTTTATTGTTTTTGTTGTGATCAGCTGTGCATCAACAAATGACTGCTGCTAAAAAAAATAAGCGTAATCCGGTGCAAATGTTAATACCTGAAACCACATCAGCCATGGCTAGTCGAAATGAATTTTTAACAGACATGTGTTATGCCATGGTAGCCACAAATATTCCTTTCAATAAACTTCAGTCGACACCATTTAAGAATTTTTTACAAAAATATGTTAATCAGAATATTCCAGATGAAAGTACGTTACGAAAAAATTACTTAAAAATATGTTTTGAATCTACTCTTAAAAAAATACGGGAAAAATTAGCTAACAATTTCATTTACATTATGGTAGACGAAACGACTGATTCTAGAGGGCTGTATATTTGTAGTCTAATTGTTGGAATACTTCATCCAGAAATAATACCTACTTCATTCCTAATTTCTTGCAAAGAATTGAAAAAAAAATTATGAAACGGTTTCTCGATTTGTGAATGATAGTTTAATGGAATTTTTTGGAGACACGTTATTTCAAGACAAAATTCTGCTGTTTATTAGCGATGCGGCGCCATATATGATAAAAACTGGAGGAGCATTAAAAATATTTTATTCTAATATGATTCATATAACTTGTGTTGCCCATGGCTTAAACCGTGTAGCCGAAAAAGTTAGAGACATTTTCCCGGGTATAAATAAACTAGTAAATAATGGAAAAAAAATGTTTTTAAAAGCACCTCATCGTATTACTGCTTATAAAAATTTTATGGACTGTCGCCTTCCTCCAGAACCTGTAATAACAAGGTGGGGAACATGGTTGGAAGCTGCTTTGTTTTACTCTGAAAATTTCAGTAAATTAAAGAATTGGTATTTAATATAGAAGATGACGCCCAATCTGTCAAAAAGTAAAATCCATTTTGAGTACTACATCAATTATATCTGATTTAACATTTATTCGATCACATTTGTCCGAGTTGCCAAATTCAATTACAAAACTGGAAAAACAAAATTCAACTTTAAATTATCAAATAAATGTAGTTGAAACAGTAAGAGATGGACTTAAGACAATTGAAAATGAAAAGGGACAAATACTATATGAAATATTCAAATCAGTATTTGATAAAAATCCCGGATACAATATTTTAAAACTGTACAACAATTCAATAAATGGAAATGATGTAGATTTAAAAGAAGATCCTGCTATTATAAGCTGCTACAAACAATGCCCGATAACAAGTGTCGACGTAGAACGTGTATTTTCGCAGTTAAAACATATATTGAGTGACAGAAGACATAATTTTAAAGAAAAAAACTTGGAAATGTACATGATTATAAATTTTAATCAAATATTGTAAAGTGAGTTATATACATATTGTCAGTTTATTATTATTTTAATCAATTATTGTAAAGTCAGTTATTAGTTATTCTTATTACTTATTAAAATTAAAATTTGAAGTACCTATAATAAAATTTTGTTTTTGCACGTTTTTGCACATTCTAACATTTTAATTGCACATTTCTTAGATTTTAGCTGCACAAAAATCCGGTCTTTATACATAAGCAACGTTTAATAAAGTTATCACAGTTAATTGCTTTCCCATTTTCTTTTAAATGTTTTATATGTTCTTTAACAGCCAAGGGTATAAATTTTTCTGTTATTCTACCTTTTAGATTAGTCAAAATATTTTCAATTATATTTATTATTTCACAGATTGAATTGTTCTCATTTTCTATTTTTTCCAATCTGTTATGAAAAGTACTCATCAAAGAATGTACAAAAAGTAAAAATGGTTCACTAAAGTCATTTTCAAAAAAGTTTAATAGTGCTTTAGGTGTTTGGTCTTGTGATACAAAATATGATTTTAATGCAGGGAATATTTGCAAAATTCTGTTATTTGCAGGAAATAAACTTAACCATCTTGTCTCGCTATGATACAATAATTCTCTGTATGTAATATCTGTAAATTCACAAAAGTCTTTCAGTGATTCTGTTCTAACTGTGTAAATAGAAAAATAGTTGTAAATTTTAAGAATTATTGATTCAATATCAAACATATCAAATTGATCCACACCATGATTTATAGCATTGTGTAAAATATGAGCAGGACAACCAACACCAAGCAAATTTTTATTGACACTAGATTTAAGTTTTGTAAATATGTTTTGACCAGATATACGATTAATGCCTCCAAAATTGGTGTTAGTGTTATCTCCAACAAATGCAATACATTTACTTTGTATGTTATTTTTATTCAGTGATTCCAACAACAATTCATTGACAGTATCTGAAGTTTCATTTTTTGTTTTTTGAGATCAATAAGTTTAACATTAATTCCACCATTCAAATAATCATAGTATTGAATAAGTATTGGAAACATTTGTGTTACCATGATACTTGCATCTGTAGCAATACTAATAAAAGGTATGGATTTTAAACATTCAATTACAACTTTCAAAGAATGTGGCGCCAGTACATTATTTACAATTGCTTCCGTTTTAGTTCGTGCACAACTAATTTTTTTAGCAGTATTAGAGTCATCAAACATACTACGTAAGATTACAGGCGTACAATCCATAAATCGATAACTATGATGATGTACAACAGTATGAAATGCAAGTGTACCCTCCACTGCACTAACTTTCAAAATTTCAGGTGTATTTTTATTAATAACAAAATTATCTAAATTGACAGATGATGAAACCGCAGAACTAGCTATTCTTGACTTATGTATAGTTGTGTCTAAATGAGCTTTTAAATCATAAGACCCTGACAAAAATGTAATATTAATATTAAGCATATTAATGAATTTCATCATCATCATTTCATCATTTCCAGCTTTAAAGACCATTAAGGCCCATTGCTGCAAAACAAATCTCCTTCCATCTGTCTCTGTTCATAGCCACTTCAATAATATTTTCTATCCCAAGTTGATTTAGTTCTTTTTTATTTTTGTCCATCCATCACTGTTTTGGTCTTCCAATCGGCCTTCTTCCCTGAGGAATCCATCTTAGTACAGCATTTGCTATTGACTTAGCCCTTAGTACATGTCCAAGCCACTTCAGTCTTTTGTGGCGTATTTCCGCTATTATGTCTGGTTTTCCGAATAACTCCTGTAATTCTCTGTTAGATCTTATTTCGTATGTTTGGTCTTCATTTCTTTTTGGTCCGTAAATCTTCCTAAGGAATTTCCTCTCCATGATAGCTAGTCTATTCTCATCCCCTTGGGTCGTAGGCCATGTCTCACATGCATACATTATCACTGGTCTAGCTAGTACCATATAGAGTCGTTCTTTTGATTTTTTGGACAGTAGCTTCGACCCCAATAACCCCGAGATGGCGTAAAAACATTTGTTTCCTGATGTCATGCGTTTTTTTATTTCTTCGTGGTTGTCATTTGTGCTACTTAGGTTAGTGCCTAAATATTTAAAATCATCTACCTCCTCAAACATATATTCTCCGACCTGTATTCCAGTTGCATTTCGTCTCTGATCTTTGTTCCTACCTATTCGCATGTATTTTGTTTTAGTCTCGTTAATGTTAAGTCCCCGTTTGTTTGCACTTCGTATCAGTAATTCCGTTGCTTTTTTGATGTCCTGCTCGCTTTCGCCTAATATTACCACGTCGTCTGCATATGCTAGTAATGGAAGGTTTTGGCCGCAGTTAATTCCTAGGTATTCTTCTTGTACTTCCCTTATTGCCATCTCTAGTACTATGTTAAATAGTATTGGTGACAGTGCGTCACCTTGTTTTAATCCTGTTGTTGTTTGGAATTCTTCTGATTTCTCGTGACCAAATTTGACTGCGCATCTTTCTATGCTCACTCTTATCATCGATATTAGTTTGGAGGGGACTCCTAATAGCTTTAAGCTTCTCCATATTTCTGTTCTTTGTACTGAATCGTATGCCTGTTTAAAGTCTATAAAGATTAAATGTAGCGGTCTGTTGAACTCGTAGTACTTTTCTATTATTTGTTTAAGCGTGAAAATATGATCTATTGTTGATCTGCCTGACATGAAACCACTCTGATATTCTCCTATGATATTATTGGCGTATGGTCTTAATCGGTTTAGTAGAGTGTTCGATAAAATCTTATATGCCGTGTTGAGTAAAGATATTCCCCTATAATTCTTTACATTCATGGGGTCCCCTTTTTTATATATGGGGCATATTATCGACAGGTTCCATTCCGATGGAATTTTTTCAGTTTTCCATATTTCTTTTAGTAGGTACCATATTTCCTGCATTAGCTTTTGTCCACCGTTCTTCAGGAGTTCAGATATGATCGAGTCATCTCCTGGTGCCTTGTTATTTTTAAGCATTTTAATGGCCACTTCTATTTCTTCTTTACTTGGTATTTTATCCTCTGGTTCTGCAGTTAGGTATGTAATATTTTCTTCGGTTGTATCCACTGTTTTTCCCAATAGCTGTTTAAACGCCTCTCTGAATTCTTCCACAATCTTTTTTTCTTCTGTGATCAGTACGTTATTGCTATCCTTCATTATCATAGTTCTTGGTTTACGTTTTTTCGTTAGTTCATTTGTTATACCAAAAAAGGTGTGGGAATTCAGGTATTCCTCTTCAATGGTTTTTATTTTTTGTTCTTCCCAGATTCTTTTTTCCCTTCTTATTATCTGTTTGCATGCTCTTTGTTTTTGTGCCCATATTTGCAATTTTTCTTCAGTGTTAGATCTCAATACTTCAATTCTTGCTTTGTCTCTATCTTCTATCGCCTTCTTACAGTTATCATTGAACCATTTATTTTGTTTTCTCCTGGGTCTAGTCCAATTGTTTCTTCCGCTGTTGTTTTAATAATGGTTCTTAGATTTTCCCATTTCTTTTGAATGTCTTGTGACTGTTCTACAGTATTTAACTTAGTCATCATTATTTGTTTGTATTTTCTTACGATGCTTTCCTTTTTCATGTTTTCTATGTTCAATTTTGTTTTATCTCTAGGCTTCTGCGTCCATTGTCTTGGTAGTTTTAATCGGAGTGTCGTTTTAACTAGAAAGTGGTCTGAGTGGGCTCCTACCCCCCTGTAACTTCTTACATCCTGAATCCAATGTTTTAAATGTTGTATTAATGAATTTAAAATATATAAATCTGTTGTTGGAAAACATACCTTTATTTGCAACTGAAACATAACAATCACAGATGATGCATTTGGCTTCGCTAACGTCATGGCCATCAACAAAACATTTATACAATTTTTTTAGTCGATCATAGAAGATACATTTACTTTTTGGCATTTTTAAAAATTAATAATAATGACTATGTATAGGTATTAACTATTAGCAATTTTATTAAAAAATCTTGGTTAATAAATATATTTTGTAAAATATGGGATTATTATTAATTATCTTGTTTTAGTCTTATCATTGTATTAGGAAAGTCCATTTATTTTGTTCAAATGTTTTTATATTTTATAGCATAATATTTCAATTCTATAGTTAGTTCTATTATTACTATACTATATTCAATATTGTGATAAAGATAATATTAAAGAAAGTTCTTCCACAGAATAATTCTTCTAAATCTTATCACAATATCATATCATTAATCACCACAATATACTATCTACAGCACAGATATATAATAATTAATATTTGTGATCTACGGCCACGGACTAAGATATCTTAGTCGGTGTCTACGGCAACCTATAATCATAATGTTATCTATAACCACGAGTATTACCTTATAATATTTTATTACCACATCTAAAAATTATTTAAAAAAAAATACAAAATCATAATTTTTCCCACTGAAGTACTGAATACAAAATATATGTTAAAAAGGAGGACATTTTGACTTTTTATTTAAAAGAGCCCGGACAAACGAGGACATTCATAAAAAGAGGACAAATCCTCGTAAAAGAGAACGTCTGGTTACCCTATCTTTATTGCATATAAATAAAATACATGTAACAAACAAAATAAGTGGCTGAGTGTCGTGAAAGTGCTCAGTTGTTGATAGCTTTGGTACATCTGCCGTTGCTGGTCTTCGGGCTCCCTTATTATATTGTGGTGTGTCTCTTGTTTACGTCGAGTTGCCGCCTTCTGGGTGAAACCAGGTGTCCTTGTAGTTGTTGTTGCAAATTCGGACACGAATTTGAGAATGTGCAATAACATCTCAAATGCATCATTAGTGCACTGTAAATATTGGTGCGCTTACTATCCCGACACGTGTCATGATCACAGTAGCATTCGCATTACCCTCGACACGAGGTATGGTCATACTAACTTAGCCTTGTAATCTCGTAGATATCTTATAGATATATCATAGCCCATAACAGATAATACGACTGTAGATAACAAAATGGTTATCTTGTTATCTGTTGTATGTTTGCAGTGTCCTTGGTCAGGGGTCAGCTTGGTTACTCCATAAAACAACGGTTAGATAGAAGCTAGATTTAATTTATGTGTTTGCTAACACATAGAATTGTTTAAAATTTATTTTCATGTTTCACATGGTTAACTTTCACTAAACATCAGTAAAATACTGAAATGTACGTTCTGTTTCTGTACTTCTGTCTTCTGTTAATTGTAATTGTTATTCAATATCAAATTGAATTTCTTTTCTAGAATTTTTCATCTGACATCCGTTATTTTATAAGTTATAAAAATGAGTATTGTGACCAACTATAGTTTAGAATTAGTCACTTTTCAGTATGTTCTTGTTGATTTTCCTGAAGACAAGAATGCATTAGCTTTAGTATGCACAAGTTGGATATTTTACTGCGAAGATTCATCTGTTTACAAATGTAAATGGCCAGGAAGCATAAATGCCAACAAGTTTGCTAAAAAACTTGTTAAACCATCGTTAAACTGGAACATATTTGTATGTAATATAAAACGGTTTTTTCGTAAGTATATACTTGTTATATTTATATAATATAATATTACACATATTAGGTGTAATCGCCTGTCGGTGTAGCAACTGACAATTAGGTTAGGTTTTTATTTTTTGACCTAACATCAATACTACTTGAATAATTATATAGGTTTTATTTTATTTATCTCGTGGCTAGGTTTATAACACATAACATCAATTCAGCAAAATCAATATAATATATTAATATAAATAAAAGTATAACAAGTCATATAAAATCAACAAAAATAAGTAATGTATAATAAGTAAAAATTTAACGTTGTAACATAATAACATTTTCTAAATATTTCAAGCACAGTGAGATATAAGAAGGTACTTAGAATTTTTGTAACAAATTAAAATTGTCATATTTATTTTCTTACCATTGAACAATGAACAAACATACAAAACCATAAAATCTGATCCCCGGTTGCTATTAGTTGGATTATAAATATTAATGGTATATACTATATACTATTATATACTATTAAATGAAATACCTTTAGGTACATATGAAGCTGGCAATGATAATTTAAAATCTTATACTTCTGATGAGTCATTTGTGGATCCAAATAAACGAAAACTGTTCCCCCACAAACGTTTTTGTTCAAGTTTGGATGATCAGTTAATAGTTGGATTAGAAAAGAAAACTAAACACCTTGAAGCTTTTACTTTGCCACCTATGCCTTTATGTCAATCTAGTAAGTTTTGTGTGTGTTAATTAATGTACCTATATAAATTAAAGTTTTGAATTAATGTTCCGAATACTGGTAAGGTAGGTTAGCTGATTATTTAATTATTTTGTTTAAAATTTATACAGCTCAGAAAGTGCCTATCGAATCAACACTACTACATAGTGAAGTCATGATAAATAACTTAAATAGTTCACCTTCGATGTTCAATGATCACGACAGTAATGATTCTTATACTACGCTTGTAGAAGATATAAGTTACCAGAACAAATCCTCAGAACAATCAAAAATAGGTAATTTTTTTATTTTTATTGAATTTTATAAGGCTTGGGATCTGTATACATGTTTACAACTTTGGAATTGTATAAGTTTGTAATTGGATTTTAATAATTTTTATTATTTGCAGCTACATTGAAAGATTCACCTGAAGTTCATTTAATTAATACCCAAGTAAATTCGCAATAGACTTTTGGAATTGATCAAGTCACTAACCTACTTAACGATGGTACATTATATTGTGTTTTATATAATATGTTTGATGTTTGATCACTGCTAAGCTAGTATACTATAATTTATATATATTTTTATCTATTAAGTAGAAATACAACATTGTTTAAATCAACATCTGAAATCATAAAATAGTCACCATATTGCGGGCTTATTAACTTTTATATTATTACAAATTAGTTTCAGATCAGTACAGATTAATTCAAAACACATTACATGAAATTAAAGTAGATATTGTTGACATACAAAATCAAATTCAACATCAAGGTTTACTATTGAGATTAAACAATGGAAATATAGATGACTCACTTAAATTACCATTCGAAACCGTTTCAGAATTGGATGAGTTTGAGTTGAATCTCAAAGTAGATGAACTTAATGAAAGTAGATTGATAAATATTTAATTTAACAAAATAGGTAAATAGTAAAATTCTATAAACAATTAATATTTTATCTACAGAAAAATTGTCTACTAAAAGTTGGACATGTTAAACAACCTCCAAAAACTGTTTACAATTTATTAAAAAAAGTGATGACAAATAAAGTAGCTGAAACTTTTAATATTACTGGAAAAGGGAATAAGAATGGATTTGGAAAATATAAAATATCCCAAATAATACAAAGTGAGTTGATATATTTTACTTATTAAATATTTTTACCTATATTAGAAAATAAATATATGTATACTCAATAATGTTTAATAATTATTAAGTGTGTCTCTTAAGAGACAGTAGTGTATAGGAAAAGAGTGTTCTTTATATAGCTAGGACCCATACTGAAATTTCAGGTTCAATTAAAACATTATATGTATACATATAGGTACTATATTTCACATAACTGTACCCTGTCCATACTTTTAAGGACATAATTTTGTCTTTATGTAAAGGATTTTCGTTCACTGTTCTCTATTTTTGAGGGAGTAACCAGGATAATGTTAGATTATTATAATGTACTAAATACCATGACAAAAAAGATAGGTAAATATATAATATAATAATAATTAAATAATTTAACGGCCAATAAAAGTAGGCGAACCATGAACCTATAGCTGGGAAGGGTGGAATGCGCTAACCGTACCAAAGCTCGTATTTTGCTGAAATGCCTATATTTTTTGTTATGCTAAATACTAACTAATATAAATGCAACTGTCAATATTTAAAATAAATAAATAAATAATTTTACATAATATTTATAATATATAATGATAAAAATTTACATCTATACATTATAACCACCTGGTCTCTTCAATAATTTCTAGTTGATATGCTATAACTTTAGTGGTAAATTAGCCCATAGTGAAAACAATTTCTATATATACCACTAATATTAGTTATTATACTCCGTACCACGAGAGAACGCATACGGCGGCCGACCAAAATTGGTTCTTCTGCGCATCCCCAAACGTTACTCTGCCATAGGGAAACCGGTTTCGATAGCAGAGAGACGCGGGAGGATGCGCGAGTCGTATGCGTTCTCTCGTGGTACGGAGTATAGGTTAAAGTTAAGATTGTGTATTTTACGGTATAATAATTACTTACTTTTTCATTTTTTAGATGTACTTTATTCCTTACAGGGTACAACCGAAGTTGATTATTTGAATTTCTTAGGAATATAGTTGCGTCAAGCCAATAACCGTGGGGCTAACTAATCATTTAATTCATATTATGTGTATTAAGTATATCTACTAACCTAACCTAAGACTAGTTAGTTATTTTTTATTTTATATATTATCATATTATTAATATTAACTTAATGTGATGAAAACTATTTAATATTTACACCGAAGATTGGTTAATTGTTATTTTTATTTTTTTTTTATATTATCATGTTATTAATAAATAATTAATAAAAGGTACTAAAGGTATTTTCATTATTTTTTTTTCTTTATATAGCAAAATTTAAAAACTTCTTTGAGAAAATTAATCAAAACTCAAGAATTGACACAATATTATAAAAATGAAACACTTGCTAAATTTAACAGGTTTTTAAAAAACATCACTAATATAAATAGTTGACATGACATTATAACATTTATTGAATGTTTATTAAACATATTTTATATATAGTTAATATACAGATATTCAATGTTGATTAAATATATTTTATACATGGATATAATACAGATATTCAGTGTTGATTAAACATATTTTATACATGGTTATTATATAGATGTTCAATGTTGATCAACTGTATATTAGACATGGTTATTAAACAGATATTCAAATTTTAATAAACGTTTAGAAATCCATGTCTAATAAATGTATATTATGCTTACAAGTAAACCACTTCTAAATACGTTATCCACGGTTTATCGTGGAGACTCAAACATTTAATAAACGTTTAATAAACTGATTTTTGCACACTGGGTAGTCATATCATGTGTTTTTGAGTGAAAACCCGTTTTTATAGTTGTAGTATTATTAATAGGTGTATGATATATTTTAATAAATACTTTTTCTTAAATTAATTTATTTTTCAAAAATATTTATATAATACAGTTTTTATCAATTATCCAATAGTTTTAAATAATTGACTCATGACGTTTTTGCAATCATCGATTCGTATACATATAATATTATATTATATTAGTACCTATGTCAAGAATTTCCTCATGTATAAGAATAATTTTTTTCGTTTATCAAGTTGTGTAGTGTGTATGTACATTGTTCGTTTTATGAATACAGCAATTAATTAAAATTAATCGCTGAAGAAAAGTCCGTTTTAAAAAATGTTTGACAAAAAGTCCGGATTCAGTTATTTATAGTCAGACAAAAAGTCTAAGCACATTATTTAGTTTCTAATAAAAAGTCGGAAAATACAAAATATTCTTTATAACTAATATTTATTTTTAAAATTTAAAAATGTCTGTACGTATTATATTATTATATTTTTTTTCTATTTTCTTATTCTTATTATTTCGTATAACTAAAAAAAATAAAACGGAAATCTACTATAGTTAATTACCTATATATTATATTATATTAAATATCTCTTAGATCGTATTTGATTTAAATTCTAAGATATATCTATCGCTATGATATGTGGCTGTATGTCTACATGTTATCTACCATAAAATTATATTATGTACCTACAAGCAACAATCAATATCAATATTACCACGATTATTATAAAAAAAGAACAAACATTATATAGATCTAGATTCTAGATATTAAATACATGTATCTAGTTACCTATTAAAATTGATTTAAATGAATAATAAATTATATAATTATAAATGAAAATTTAATAGAATTATTTGTATTTTCGGACTTTTTGTTTGTCCGACACTAAAAATGTGTTCGGACTTTTTTTCCATAGACTTTTTGACCGATTACCAATTAAAAAGTACTCGTATATTATAATTTTCATGTTAAACAATAATAAATACCTATAGGCTATAATAGTTTAATATAAATAAAACTCTTTTATTTTAGATTCTGAACGTTTTTTTTGTTTCCATAAAGTATTTAGCATTTGGTTATTGAATATTACTGTAATAATTCTTTATATTAAACATTTAAATCAGTCAATTTTGCTGGGTAATTGAATGGATAATATTATTGTCATATGAATGTGGTTTAAATTTGTGTATCAATAGGTTAGTGTAAACTTGGTTAAGTCACAAATCTGAAATAGAGGGATTGATAGTTGTCTAACAACTTATATTATATCATAATATATATTTATAGCCATGTGTTTTCTATAAAAATAATTAAATTAAATTTTTTTTTTTTTACCGTTTAATGAAGTGATAAAATATATTTTGAGAGTAATGAACTTATATTAATTAAGTGAATTTATAACAATTACTCATAATACTAAAGTATGATACTAGTTTTTATTAAAAACACAAGAACGTGTGTAGAACAAAAAACAGTTTATGTTTTTTGTCTAACTAAGTCATGTTTGAAAAAAATATTAACACATTTTTTATCATAATCAAATAACAATAAATTACAAAATTACATTATTGAATTTATTATTCATTAACTAAATCAATATTCTAATTACTTTTCTTGGTAGTAAAATAACATTAATTTGTTTAAAGAACGATTTATTCATAAGAAATGTAAACAAAACATAATTAATTTTAAAGTTTATTTTTCTATGTTCTTTTTACATATTTTACTTATTAGACATTATGAGTAGGAGATATTATTTAATATTTTAATTGTACCTAATTTTTAAAATATTAAATATATTTATTATCTATTTATTAAAAGGATGCTACCCATGCATTTGTTGTCTTTGTCTTACACACACCCGATATAGCAAAATTTCGTTCACTAGTTTCAATAGTGTGCTCTTAGTTTTGATATTAGATTAAATTGACCTATTATCAAACTTTTAGGTAAGAACATTATCTGTGCTTTTGTCGATTTTTCAATTTTTTCAAGCATACTATGAGCAAGTATGCAGTGAAATATCACAAATTAAAAATGCTCATATCCCGCTTGAAAATTAAACTATAGAATAGAAGCCAAAGCTTAAACACAGATAATGTTATTATATAAAAATTGTATAATTGGTCAATTAACTCTAATATCAAAATTAACAGCCCACTATTGAAACTAGTGAACGAAATTTTGGTATGTCGGGCGTGTGTATGACGGAGACAACAAATGCACGGGTAGCATAGGCGCCAAGTTTTGAAAATATCATAAGGGGCTCATTATTTTATAAACACTTGTACTGAAGTTTTACATAAATTATTTCGTATTAGAGCTACACTACAGCAAAGTTATGAGGGGGGCTGTACCCCCGAGCCTCCCTGTATTCGGCGACCCTGACGGGTAGCATCCTCTTAAAAAAATAACTACTTTATTTAATAAAGGAAAATGAATAAATTAGGAATTTAGTATGTATTTGTATATTAATTGTAAATGTCAAATATGTTAAGGTTGTGTCCTTACACTCTATCATATTATAATAGCGGTGATACTAAAATTCAGGTGTTTTTATTATATATTTATTTTTGGTAACATTCATAATTTTGTTTTAGATCATTTTCGTTTCTGTTATTTCTTGATTCATTTACTGGATTTCTGTGATTGTGACTTGTATTAAGGTAATTTTCAAATTAATTATTTTATAATATTATATACTCTAATTATCAGCTAATTTTGTATTTTTTTTTTTGGTTGACAAAGGTAGCAGCTGTTGTTGTTGTTGTTTTTTTTTTTTTTAAACTTTTAGTATTAAGGTTTTTTTTAGCTGTAAGTTTATTTTTGTTTATTTATTTTTGTCTTATATATATATATTTTTTTTTTTCATAAAATGGGACGTCCGAGTAAACGTACACAAAATAAAAAAGAAGCAATAAAAATATCACGCGAAAACATTGTTCTTCATTTGCAAGAACTTGAAAAGGATAAATTGAGAAAACAATTAAGCCGTGCGTCTGATGATATTGTTGCTACAAATCAAAGAAAATTGTTAAATTTAAAAAATACAACAAAACGATTGAAAGACCCAGTTTTAAAGAAAGCTTATCAGATCGCCAGTCGTAAGAGCATGTTAAAACGATTGCAAGATCTAGTTTTCAAAAAAAACATATCAAATTCAAAATGTTCGAAACATGAGAAAGCGAAGATTACCATCAGATAGTAGCCTATGTCAAAATGTATCTACTAAAAAGAAAACACCAAATTCCATATCTTATAAAAAACGAGAACGGCAAAAATTAAACGAAACGAGGCAGAAGGAAGATGTTTTGATATCTGAATATATTTTCAAAAGGTCTCAAGGTTTAATGTTTATCAGAAAAATGTTATTCGTGTCATAGATTACGTTTCCCATCCAGTGTCAATAAATGCAACTCTGATATCTTCAGTCGATTGGGGATGTCAATTCCAAGTGATGCCAAGAAAACTGTGACGATATGTTCCAGTTGTCTTCCACATATAAAAAAATCCAAAGTTCCTCCGTTGTACATAGGAAATGGTTATGAGTTAAACAGTGTTCCGTCTTCAATTACGCAATTAAATCAAATAGAAAAGCAAATGGTTTCCCTTAGATTACCGTTTATGAAAATATTCAAATGTCTTCGCAGTGATGGACAGCTGAAAATTAAAGGTAACGTTATCAATGTTCCAATAGATCTGACTAAGACTACATCTATTTTGCCAAGGCGTGCTGAAAATTTAGCTGCAGTTAAGATGATGAAGGTAAAATTAAAAAGAAAATCGTGCTTTAAACAGCATTATCTTTATCAAAATGTCAGACCATTATTAGTAGTATTAGCATTGAATGATTTGATTAAAAAACCTCTATATAAAGATGCTGTAATAGACAAAAATTGGCTGGCGCATGTGGCAGAAACAACAAAAAGTTTAGGAAACAGCTCGGATCACGAAAGTGAAGAAACAGACGATGAAGACACAAATATTGAACCAATCAATCCGGGATCAATGGACACAATGATTGAAAACTGTGATTTTGTTTCTTTTGCACCAGGCGAAGGCATTAAACCGTTATATATTCTTATTGATGACCATGCAGAGGAAAAAGCTTTTCCTGATTTATTTGGTGGGCATCCACGTACAAATAAATCACCTTTAAAAAATTACTAAAAAGTAGTAAGGTCTGAACTGCTGAATGTAGATCGAAGGTTTGCATCGGACTCATCTAACTTGTTTTTTAAATGCAAAGTATTAGTTCAAAAACTCATTGCAAGCAATGTGCAAATTGTTTTACGAAAAAACAAAAAAGGAAACACAACTGCGAATGACGTAGCAAATCCAGCTGTTCTAAACAAAATGATAGATAGCGATCAAGGATACCGAATGTTACACAACGTACAAAATTCACCTTCATATCTTGCAGCGATGAGAAAAAATGTTTTTGCCATGGTGCGTCAAGAAGGTCAACCGACATTATTCTTAACATTTAGCCCTAGTGAATCAACTTGGACTGATCTGTTAAAGATTTTGTATAAACTGCGTTACTCCAAAACGTTGTCTGATGATACTGTCCTAACTTATGCACAAAAATCAGATTTAATTCGACAAGACCCAGTTGTTTGTGCTACTTATTTTGATCATAGGTTTAGAGCACTTTTTAAATTGATCAAGTCCAAAAATGTTATTTTCAAAGAACACAGTGTGAAACATTTCTTTTATCGTGTCGAATATCAACATAGGGGCAGTCCACATGTACACATGCTATTGTGGTTAGACAATGCACCTGTTTTCGATCCAGCCAAACCAGAAACTTTTGGTGCATGTGTAACACTTATCAACAAATACATTACGTGTATGGTAGACGATGGCAGTCCGGCCCATGAGTATTTGCATAAAAATACTCATAGCCATACACACACTTGTTACAGAACTGACAAAGACAAACAAATGAAAAAGTGTCGCTTCAACATACCATATCCGCCAATGAATGAAACCTGTATATTGACTCCGCTAACAGAAGACATAAGTAATCCGATCACAAGAAAAATTCGTTTACTACAATATGAAAAACTTCTACAATACCTCAGGGACTTCAAGGACAGTGATTCATCTTCAGATCCAACATTAGAAGACATTTTACAAAAATTGTCAATTAAAGATGTTAATGAATATAAATCCATTATTCGAACTGTTATCAGACGGCCAACAGTTTTTCTAAAACGTACAATAAAACAACGAATGATTTCTGGATTCAATGAAAAAATATTTCCGTTATGGCAATCTAACATGGATATACAGTTCATATTGGACGTTTATTCTTGTGTTAGATATGTAATCGAGTATATTGGAAAAAGCCAACGTGGAATATCAAAACTAATGAGAGACATTGTCGAAAATCTTAAGTCTTCTACTGATTTATCGGTTAAAGAACAACTGAAAAAAATAGCGTCAACTTTTTCAGGGAGTCAAGAAATCTCTGCACAGGAAGCAGTGTACACTTGCTTAGGTATGAAGCAATGCAATACTTCTACTAGGTATATATTTATAAACACTAGCCATCCTGATAAAAGAACTCAAATGTTGAAACCAATGGCAGTTAGAGGAGAAATGGATCCAAAATCTGATGACATTTTTTTTTGACGGTCTCAATGAATACTATTCATGTAGACCACACAGTCTTGAAGATGTAACTTTAGCAGAATTTGGCTCCAATTATGAAGTCCGCGGTAAAAAAAAAACCGGCTAACAACAGTTCTGATTCTGACACTGATAATGAACCTGATACCACTTATCCGATTGACTCCACTTTAATCGGAAAACCAAACAAGTATATACATAAACGTAAAATCAGAAAAATCATACGGTATGTTAGGTTTAATGTGGATAAAAATGAACAAGACTTTTACAGAGAAAATATTATGTTATTTTTACCATGGCGCGATGAAAAAACCGATTTGTTAGATATTAACTGTAAACAAGTGTATGAAACAAACATTGATCAAATAAAAAAGTTGTACCAACAGTTTAATAAAGTAGAAGAAACCCAATTAGACGATAATGAAATCCAAATAGAAGGAGAACAAGGCCGAAACAATAATCAGCTTGTAGACGATGAAGATTGGGTACCAGACGATGTACTAATAAACGATGTTGGAGATTATGTTGAAAATACCAATACATCAGATGTAGATTTACCTAAAGATGATGGTAAGATAATAGTGCACTTGATAGACAATGAACAGTTTAAAGACTTAATCGGATGTCTAAACGACGGTCAACGCCAACTCTTATATCATACAACTAATGTCATAAGAAGTCAATTGTGGGGAAAAGATCATCCTGCGATGAAGGTATTTGTCACTGGACCAGCGGGAGCTGGAAAGTCAATGCTTATACGTGCATTAGCACAATCTGTAATTCGGATAGCAAATCTTAGACCAGATATAGATGATCTGTCACTTCCTCCCGTATTGCTGACAGCACCAACAGGTAAAGCTGCTTATGGAATAAAAGGATTAACACTTCATTCCGCATTCAAATTACCATTGAATCAATTTGCCGGATTGTTACCAAAGTTAAGTTCAGATATTTCAAATACACTACGTTGTCAGTTTGCCAATGTAAAACTTTTGATAATTGATGAAATTTCTATGGTTGGCATAAAAACACTGGGATACATTGATCAACGATTGAGGTCTATATTAAGAATAAATAAACCATTTGGGGACATAAATGTAATAGTGTTTGGCGATTTCTTTCAATTAGCACCGGTATTAGCAACATCATTGTACGATAGTTTTGAAGAAATATTGTCTAAATTTCCAAGTGCTGTAGAAATGTTATCGATTAAATCTATTTGGGAAACATTGAAGTTTTATGAGTTGACTGAAATAATGCGCCAAAAAGATGACAAACAATTTGCAATGATGTTAACAAAGTTGGCCAGAGGACAGTTGGAGGAAGCTGATGTAAAATATTTTCAAAATCTTATAACCCACCTAGACATTACTTTTCAACCACAAGTAATGCATCTTTGGGCTACTAATAACGAAGTCGACGAAATGAACAGGAGAGTGCTTAACTCTATGAATCAAGTTAGTTTTATATCCGAAGCCATTGATACGTCTGCAAAACGATCAGATATTGAATCTGCCAAGAAAGTGCCACGACAAAAGACTATGGGTTTAGCTTTAAGGTTAGTTTTAAAAGAAACAGCTAAATACATGGTGATAGCAAACATTTCAACCGAAGACGGCATAGTGAACGGTGCAATCGGAGAACTCATGCAAATAAACAAAGGACAGACTGCAGGAGGTAAAGAAGTTGCAAAAACAGTTTGGATCAAGTTTTATGAGTCAGATGTGGGGTCACTAACCAGACAGAAGATAAAAAACAAACTAAAACCCGAAAGCGAACACACAGATGATATGTGCAAGTGGACACCACTTGAAATTTTAAAATTAGAATTTCAACTCGGTAATGCAGAACACCATAAAGTAACTAGAATGCAATTGCCCTTAGTGGAAGCTTTGGCATTGACGGTACACAAAAGTCAAGGTGCCACATATCAATCTGTAGCATTTCATATACCCCAGAAATTCTTGAAGTGCAATATGTTATATGTAGGATGTAGTCGAGCAACTTCTGCTCAAGGTTTGCGTATAGATTACTTTCCTGCAAAGCCACCAAAACCTTCTGCAAAAGTTGAACATGAAATGTGCAGACTCACGACACCAAGTTGTGCTCTTTTTCCGCGCTTTTCTAGAATTATGACACACAACATGCCACTCTCCTGCATGTCACACAATATAAGGTCTTTAAAAAAATATGAAGCTCACATTAATGCGGATATCGTTCTTTTACAATCTAAAAAATGTTCTTCCAAGAAACTGGTTCAAAATCATCTGACACATATACCATTAAGAACCATACTGAATGCTGTAGAATAGACAGTATACATGCAAATGGTAAAAGTGGTTCAATTTGTTTTGTTGGAGAATCCATTAATCATAAAGAAATAATCTGCAGCACAACATTGCTTCAAGATCAAAAGAAAAAGACACACTTAGAAGCAATTGAAGTCATCATTGAAAATATTACCTATATTGGGATATATTCATCGCCACATTTTCCTGTACAGAAGCTTTGTGATTTCATTGAAACGGTAGCTTCCACCAAAAACAATGTTAGTACCAACACTACATATTTCAGGAAGATGTTCTCCAAGTCTCCCAAACAGCTAAGCAATAAAAAAAAATTTGGAGGGAGGGAGTTTATACATAAAAAATAAATTTATGAGATTAAGTTCATATTATAATATTATTCTTTATAAAACTTTTAAAGCATTAATTTATTAAATATTATTTTTGTAACTTTGTGAGAAAAGAATGATGCCATTATATTCTTTGAATATTTAATATTGAAATCCAATGTGATAAACAATAAAATTTAAACAAAAACATAGTGTTAATCACAAGTTATAAATAATATCATTACATACTTAGTACAAAATAATAAAAACAATGTGTTAAAAAACAAAACTTAAACAAAAACATAATCTCAGTCACACATTTTATAGGTATAATATAATGTATAAAATAATAATTTCTTAGTATAAAATTTTAAAATAATGTGTTAAAAAAAAAACTTAAACAAAAACATAATCTCAGTCACATTTTTTATAGGAATAATATAAAATAATACTTTCTTAGTATAAAATTTTAAAAACAATGTGTTAAAAAAAAAACTTAAACAAAAACATAATCTCAGTCACATTTTTTATAGGAATAATATAAAATAATACTTTCTTAGTATAAAATTTTAAAAACAATGTGTTAAAAAAAATAAATAAATACTACTTTTAGAATAGTGTAGGTAAATATTGAAAAATAACATTCTAATAATCTTCATTAGTATCTGAACAGGAATGATTTTCAATAGTATCGTTAGATTGTAGTGCTATGTAATACCACAAACATTCACTAGGTACATATTTTGAAGTAAGATCTTTTATATCTTTGAGCTTAGCAGGTTTTATAGCTAATGGTACATTATAAAGTTTTTGTGATGGCAGTGGAAGACTTAATTGAGTATTTATTTTTTGAAGAATAAAATTTTCTTTAGCTGTTGAGTTTACTGAGATACTAGCATAAAGTCCTTCATCTGTATATTCCATGTAACGATAACTTAAAATAGAAAATTTAACTTTGTTTCTATTAGTTACATTTTTTTTAAAAAAGTTTTTAGTGTGATCTGCATAATTTAATATCATATCTTGATGTACTGGTACAACAGAAAATTTTTTACAAGTGGTTGTTATAAGGTTTTTATATTCTTCTGGTAAAAACACACGTTCTAGCTTTCTTCTTTTTTTTTCTATTAAAACAAATGCCCGGTCACAGGGAAGGAAACTGTGACCAGGTTCAGGATAACGGTGAACAATTTTTTTTAACCCAAATATGTTTCCCATTGCTAATGTGTATAAATATTGCACAAGGGCATTGTTTTTATTCTGAGCACTGCAGTTGTCTGTAAAAATAAATACAGTTTCAACTTGGCTGTCCATTATTTCAGAAAAATAGTGGTGAAGAAAACTTATGACTTCATTTTGGCCTTTTCGTCCTGTTGCTTCATCATACAGAAAAAAATATGATTTTCCTGATCTCCCTGAAGTTATGCATAAATTATAAACCCACAGCTGCCGTTTGTAGAACACATCTCCACATGGGATATGTGGTAGAGGAAGATTTTGCTGATAGTCAAATGCTAATACCTCCAATTTATTTGTATCAATTTTTGCTTCCAATGTTTTTTGTTTAATATCAGCATAAAAAACATCAGCCTTCATAATATGTAATTTTTTTTCGGTTTCAAAGTTTTCACTTTCACTTAATCACGTAATCACTTTCAAACAGACTGCAGATACAAGGACTACGAATGCAACAATTGCGGTGAAAAGGGTCATTTGTCTACTGTATGTAAAAAGGGTAAGAAAGAAATTAAAAATAACAAAACACAAAATAAATTTTTATATGATAACGATAATAATGACGAAACAGTTAATTATGATCTTTCGAATACTTTTTTTTCTATAATTGATCAAAATTCTCAAATAAAACAGTGAAACCGTTTACAGTAAATTTAGTATTAGAAAACAATAATGTAACCTTAGAAATTGATTCAGGTTCACAACACAGTGTACTTTCAAAAAAATTATACAGTTAACTGTTTAGTCATATCAAATTAGAAAATAATGACATTTCGCTTTCTGATTACGTCGGTAACGTCATTAAACCGATGGGAAAAATATTTGTCAACTCAGTACCTATATCAAAATAAAAAATTTACAATGTGCTTATATGTAATCGACAATGGTGGTCCCCCATTAATAGGTCGAAATGACATAAAAAATATAAAATGCTTTACCTTGTTTAATATGGAAAATGACGTAAGTGTCGATAATATTATAAAGAAATATAACAACGTTTTTAAAGATGAAATAGGTACTTTTAATAAATATGAAGTGTCATTAAACATCAAAGCTGGGGCGGTACCTAAATTTTATAAACCCAGATCTATTCCTTTAGCATTAAAAGAAAAAGATGAAACCGAAATTGATCGTTTAGATAAAAGCAATACTTTAGTTCCCGTTGACCACAGTGAATGGGCAACTCCAATAGTACCAATATTAAAACCAGATGGCACGGTTAGAATTTGTGGTGATTTTAAAATAACAATAAATCCAGTATTGGAGGGGACTGAATACCCTCTTCCAAAAATAGAACATTTACTTGCAAACATTATTGGTTCAAAGTATTTTTCGAAAATTGATTTAAAAGACGCATACCAACAATCGGTTATTAAAGAGTCTGATCAAAAATATACCACTATTAACACACATAAAGGTTTATTTAGCTATACCCATAACCCTTTCGGAATAAAATCATCAGCAGGGGAGTTCCAAAAAGCTATGGAAACTTCTACAGCAGGTTTTGAGGGCATTAATATATTTCAAGATGATATTATTATTGCAGGTTCCACTATCACAGAGCATAATGCTCATTTAGACAAATTATTAAATGTATTATCAAATGCAGGTTTAAGAGTAAAGTTGAGTAAGTGCAAATCTATACAAAAGTCTATTGAATATCTTGGTCACAGGTTAGATGAAAATGGTTTACACACACTAACAAAACACACAGATGTTATTAAAACTGCCATTGTCCCAAAAAATAAAACATTGCTAAAATCATTTTCAAAATAAAGATTTCTTTATCATTGTTGATGGAACCACAAAATGGTTAGAAATATTTCAAGTAAATTCAATGACCGCGAATATTGTTATTCAAAAATTTTCAGAAACTATAGCACGATTTGGCATCCCAAAAACAATTAAATCAGACGGCGCAAAATGTTTCGTAGATTTTGAATTTCAAGCATATTGCAAAAATCTAGGCATAAGACACATGACTGGCGCACCATTCCACCCGGAATCAAACGGTTGTGCGGAATCGGCAGTCAAAACAATCAAAAAAATTCTTTAAAAAATGCTCATCTGCACAATCCCAATTAAATAAATTTCTTTTAATGTACCGCAATACACCTCATTCGACAACACAAGAAACACCAACTAAGCTAATGATAGGTAGGTCAAAACGTTTACAATTTGACGCATTAATTCCAAATACAAGTGAAGTGGTCATTGAACGACAAATCTCATAAATAAACAATGGTGGTAATAGGACCGTATCATTTAATATAGGCGATAATGTCTTAGCTAGAGATTACAGAAATAATAACAATAATTGGCAAAAAGGTAAAATTATTAAATCCATTAGTTGCAATACTAGAGCTCGATGATGGAACTATTTGGAAAATACATAATGATCAATTATTTATTGATAAATCACTGACACCAGCGAGTAATTCTATTTCACTTACACCCGCTAGAAATATAAACGAAAATACTGAAAATGCCGAAACAATGTGCAAATCAAAATTCAGACCCTACAATAATATATAAAACACCCAGACCAATTAGATCTAGGAAACCGCCTCAGCGATATTCTCCAATTGGTTATGACTAAAGCCCACCGCACACGACGCTTGTTTTTCTGCGTGATTGACTTGCTTGATTTCCTGCTTGGTCCCAAGTTGATTGCTGGATTAGATGTTCTGATGGCTGCCTTGCGATGTTGGCATCACACGTTGATTGTAGGCAGGTTGGATTTTTAAATTTTATTACTTATCACTGAACTCATTAGTAGTCAGTAATAAGTGTTATCACAGTTCGCGCCAAAGAATAAATAATATTAATTGCGATTGCGAAGTGTTTTAAAAAGCTATCGTTTTTACAATATTTAATATAATTTAAAAAATGGATGCACTTGTAGCTGAAGTTGTCCGTCGCCGAAAAAATGCAATTAGTGTTTTTTTGTTAATTGAAAAATTAAGACAAAGAAACAATGTTACGAAGCCAGCCAGGTTGTGGAGTCGTTCTTAGCGTCGTGACAAGCACCAAAGTGTTCTGAATATGCTTTTTGAATAACTTGGGTAAATCAACATAAATTGTTTTATATGGTTAATACTAGACAAACATTATAATACCCAATGATGTATAGTTTTTACGCTTATGAAATCTTGAATCTTAAATATTGTTTACAAGCCTTACGCAAAAACAGTAATATATAGGGTATTCTATATGTAAAGTTGATCTTACATATTATATTATAATCTACATTTTTTGTCTGAATAAAAAAAAAAAATTGATGACATTGTTCTTCACAAGGTTCATGATCTACCTAAATATTTTTAAAAATCAAAAATCTTTTCCATGTAGGTATTTGAGATATACTTTTTTTCAGTGGAAAATGTATTTAAGTTATAGAGTTTAAATTTAACAGATCTATTATACTGACTCTTACAACACCTACAATACAACATTGAGGTACCCACTTACCCACCATTTTAATTTTAGTATTCGTTCATTTTAGTCCAGAAGATCCTACATGTTTCACTAATTTTACTCGAATGCAGGAAGATTATTGGAATGAATTACTGACACTTGTGACGCCTCTAATTCAAAAAAAGGATATAGTTCTACGTAAAGCAATATCACCAAGGGATAGACTTTCTGTTACTCTTCGATACTTGGCAACTGGTAACACCTTCATAGATCTGAGCTACTCCACACGCATTGCTCCCGATACTATTTCAAGCATTGTACTCTCCACTATGGCGGCAATTATTCAAATTCTAGAACCTAGAGTAATCAATCTCCCATCAACAGCGGATGAATGGGAACTAGTTGGTCATAAATTTGAAATGTTATGGAATTTTCCTCATTGTATTGGCTCGTTGGATGGAAAGCATATAAATTTTCGTCCCGCTAGAAAAGAAGGATCCAAATTTAGAAAATACAAAGGTAAAGATAGCATAGTTTTGCTAGCCTTGGTTGATGCGGAATACAAATTCTTGTTTGTCGATATCGGAATGAATGGTCGAATGCACGATTCAGCTGTCTTCCGTAAAAGTCCATTAGGTAAAAAAGTTCCAAATACTATTCCAATACTTTACCTTTACCTTTTCTATGTGAAGTACCTGGATTCAATTACAATATGTAGTTGTTGGCGATGATACATTTGCCTTGAAGCGAAATTTACTGAAGCCTTATCCAAGTCGAGGCTTGACACTTGATAAAAGAATTTTCAACTACAGATTGAGCCGTGCCAGAAGAACCGTTGAAAATGCATTTGGTATTCTTGCTAATAGATGGAGAGTTTTACTTTCTGCTATACCCCTTGATGTTGATATGGTTGAAACTAGGGGTGACGGTATTTTTTTTTTACATCGATATTTCGGTATGATATTTTATATCGATTTGAATCGGTATACCGAAAATATCGTTAAACCGGTATTTTGATACCGTAAATACGGTTTACTCGATATTTCGATATTTTCGATATAATCGGTATTTTTGATAATTTCGATATTCCGGTATTTTCAATTTTTTTTTTTTTGTTTATACTGTTATTTTGTATTTTTATTAATACAAAACCTATAGCATAATAAATAAAAATATATACCTATTAGATATACCTATATTATTATGAATAATATTAATTTAATACAATATTATAGTTATTATTTAATTTATTGTTTTACAGAATATTGCATTATAACATTAATATGATTTTATTTACTTATTATTAAATTTTTAAAAAAAAACGATCACAAATCAATATCTTATTTAATTATTTAGAAACAAATTTAGAGTTCATAGATAAAAATATCAGTTCTTCAGCATGTTCTGTTGATAGAGATGATCTATGATCAGTAATTATATTGCCCGCACAACTGAAAACACGTTCGCTTGGAACACTAGTACCCTGCACGCATTAATATTTTTTAGCAATTATGGCCAAAGTTGGAAATTCATTCTGATAGACTTTCCACCACTTTAAAGGGTCTGACTCTAAAGTTATAGGTTCCATGTTTAGATATTTATTGAATTCGACTGAGTTTATATCAAGGTGGGAGTTCGCATTGACTGTTGGAACTTCCGTTGACAAAAACGCTGCTAAAACTTTATAAAACAATATAACATATTAAACAATATTTATATTTTTAAACGAATTAAAGTTTACCTTCTTTTTTTACAACATCAGTTCTTTTACATTCTTGATGTCCAATAGTGTCCATTTCTAATTTGATATGAGTTGCAACATCTTGCGGAGAGTCAATAAATCTGGATTTGTATCTAGGGTCCAACATAGTCATAACTTGCAACTTTAACTTTTGAGAGGGGTGATTGTATCGCTTTGTTAGTGGAACCAACATTTCTTTTTTAATATGAAAACTAATATGTTCTAATATTGTTGACTGTGAATGTAAATTGTTTTGAGTTTCTAATACTAATTTCTGCTACAGTATCAAAATTAGAGCATTTAGTACCAACATCAATAGTCGAGATGTCACATTCTGTTTCTGTAGAAAAAAGGTCTACACTACATGCAGCTTCTTGGGATATTTGACTTAAGCTACAAGTGAATGAAAAAGAATCTAAACGTAGTAAATTATTTTCCAAGCGAGAATATACCGGCCAAAGTCCTGAAACAGTTACTACCTTTTCAGCTGACATATGTTCACCAAGTTGTTGAAGAGGCTTTAAAATCGTACATATTGAATTTAAAAGTTCAAGTTCATCACTATTTGGAAGTAGTTGTAGAGCCTTGGAATTTGATCTAATTTCATATAAAACATCACGAAGAGGAACATGATGGTCTTTTATAAACTCAAGTGCTGGTAAGTAAGACCATTATCGAGTCTCACAAGCACTTAGCATTACTTTAACAGGAAGTAGACGATTTTCTTGTGCTTTTTTAAGTAACCTGCGCATATTTGAACTATAATGAAATTTTGAGCGAATCTTAGTCACTTTATTTACAATATAATGTACTGGTTTTAATTTTAGAGCAGCCGAAACACCATTATTCAAAGTATGCCCGAAGCAGCTAAGTCTAACAGTTGTACTGCTTTAATCATATTAGTACCATTATCAGTGGTAATACCTGCAATTTTCAAAAGTGGAATTTCCCAATTTTCAAGAACAAAAAGTACCATTTCTTTTACATTATTTGCTGTATGTTCTATGTCCAAGCTTGTACAACTTAGGCAAAATGTTTTTAACTCCCAATTTTCATTAATCCCATGAGCAGTAATTGTAATATAAGGTTGTAATGTATTTGAAGTCCAGCAATCAAATGTTAAGGCTAAATACTGTATAGTTTGAAGTTCATTTGCTATTCGTATTTTCACATCAGCATAAATAGCAGGAATTTTAGTATCAGCAAAAACTTGTCTACTAGGCACAGTATAATTGGGACACAACACAGCCATAATGTGCTTGAAACCTTCTTTTGACACAACATTGTATGGCTGCATGTCAGTAGAAATCCAGTAAGCAATTGCATTTGTGTACCTATTTGATGTCTTTTTATCGCATTTTTTAAATTCATTTCCCAGTTTACTTTGATGGAGTAGTAATGATTTATTCCTAAAACATAAAAATTCATCATTTTACAAAATTGTGTAAATTTTTATTAAAGTTTTATTTATCTCACGTGGTCTTTGAAGATGGAATCGAAAGTCTTCTTCAGAAGTTTGACTCTGGGTATAAATGCAAGAGACATCATTATTTTCAATTATTACATCACCATTATTATGTTCTTTGGTATCATATAACATGTTAAAATCATTATTAATGTGTACAACTTCATCAGCTTCAACATAAGATTCGTCTTCATGTCTATAATTATATTTATTATATATTAATTATAATTATAATTAATAATATTATTATATGTATAAACATGCATATTTCAAAATAAACGTATCTTTGATGTAGGTACTCGATAATTTCATAGTATAAAATAAATATTTTCGATAAACCGGTAACATCAATATTATCGGTTTTTTCGATAAATCGGTAACATCAATATTATCGGTTTTTTTCGATAAATCGGTAATATCAGCATTTTCGATAAACACGCTATGGCGTTAATACTGACCAAATTATTTTATAATATTTAATTTTTTTTATCAAGATAAGCGTGTTAAAATTTAATTTAATTTCTATTATTACTTAATAATAGATAATATATTAATAATATATTATTACTTAATAACTTGTTAATTTTTAAAAATTAAAATATTAAAAAATGATCCGGTTAACATAATATACATTACGTACTTACCCTTTTTTGTTTAAAGCTTTTTGTTGGACAAATTCCATGTAAAGCTTTGGATGTCGAATTTTTAAGTGACTAGGTACTTAAATTGCTGGTGTTTCCACCTTTTGCTTCACAATCACGATGACATTAATTACATTTACTGGTACTTTTACCAATCTTGTTAAAAAAGTTCCAAATTGGAGATTGTTTACCCATAGTGTGTAAATAAGAAATATATACACTAATACGGTATAATTTACTAATTAGGAATATAGTAAATTAAAATTAATAACTTACACTTTTGAATCTTAATACTGTAATATGAATTCAATCAAATGTACCTACTCTGACGTAACACTGCACAAACGCACAAAATTATTTGGTACTATAACGACTGGCAGTTGATGATTATCTTGTAGATTGCGTATTGCGAATCGCAATTTGCGATAACTAATAACATATTATTGTACATTCAATTTCCATACGAGCGCGTAGACGATGATAAATTAAACACGACACAGGAAGTTTTGTACAATTCAAAAATAGATTAAAAAATTAAATTACTAATTTCGATATATTCGATATTTCGATATTTCGGTATTTTTATTATTATAGGTATACATCGATATTTTCGATACACCGTTTTTTTAAAAAAAGACGGTATACCGGTATATTGACCTCAAATCGATATACCGGTATTACCGTCACCCCTAGTTGAAACAATTACATATGCTTGTGTGTTTTTACATAATTACCTTATCGCCAAGAAAAACTCCTATCATTGGTATGTACCTAACAACTATAGAATTTCAAACAATTCTAATACAAACAGTCATGAAGAACAGTTTTCTGAACATCAGTATGGTTTGAAGCAACAGAATGATAATCGTAGCTGTAATAACGCTGTAGTAAACCGACGTTTTTAGTATAAAAACGTAGTTCTAAAGTCCAGTGGCCAATAACTATATCACGCCACCGAGTCGGACCACTGATGCCTTTTCCTGATTGGATTAAACACATCACGCCACTTCATAAACGTAGATCATCCTATTCTCCAGCATGGCATGTTCCATATAAATATGAGTCCTCATCATAGATTTAATTAGAGTTAGTTAAGAGTCAGTTAGACTTAGTCAGTGTTGTCACTTGCTCTCCGGTAGTTAAGTTCTTGTGCTTACGCTAACGAAAGCCTTTTCATTTATTGTTTTAACAAGTTAATAAACGTATCAATTATCTTATTAATCTATTGTTAACTTATATACCTCATCTCTCCAACCTACGACGGAACGTGCATTCGTCGTAAAAGAAGCGTGTAGCAATCATCACTGGTTACTACAACGCCTTAGAGATCTGTGATAAGTTTTGCGAGTATTTCAATACTGCAGGTGCAGTACGCTTCCAATATACTGCAACAGAAATGGGCAATCGGTAGTGACGTGAAGTTTTAGCCTCGGGAATACCATTTTTACCAAGTTATAGAGTTTTTACTTAATATAATATAAGTACAAATCTAAAATCATATTCAATCGTATGTTATTTCATACAAACCTTACTTTGACAATTAAGAACAGAACAAAAACAAAAATTATTCAATCAGTCAAGCCATTTTTCGAGTTTTAGCGAAACTAACAGATAGCTAGATACTCGTATAATTTTAAAATATTGTATTTTCTATCTTACTATGCAAAATATGAACCAGATTAATAAAAAGCATTTCTCAATTTAGGTAATAATAAAATAATAATTACATTTTTAATATCTTTAATAAATTAATAAAAATAATAAACAAACTCTTTCTTCAGTCTTTGAAGTTCACAAACATAATAATTATATAATAAAAATCAGAGTACGCAAAAGTACCAACTTCATCAACGAGTTAAACATCATTGTTAATGTCTTTTGATTTTGCATCAAATGCAGTTTGGGTTATACTGTTCATTGCTTCCAGCTTTATACCTTCTTTTTTATGGTTCTAATTAGTACTATAAATACTACAAATGTATCAATTGAGTCTGATGATGGAGTCGGTGTATTCCTAATAATATCTCTATTGTTAATGGTAATCGGTTGACTCATTGACTCTGCCAAGATGATTAATGGCGCTTGCATATTCGTCATCAATTGGATTGGAACGAAACTTTTTTTTAAGGCGGCTATTTGAATTGCTTGTTGATGAAGATGTTGATGGTGTTGATAGGGGTGGGCTGATATGGCTAGGAAGTGTAAAATGTTGGGAATTACTTGCTGCAAATTCTTCATTAGTTTGTGGGTCCCTGTCGTCTGGCTTAAATATTTCTTGGATTAACTCATTATCTCCAAACTGCAAACTTTGATTACTAATTTCTTCTAATGTGTATATTATATTAGTATTCAGAAACACACAGACATTCGAGTATTTAACTAAAGGACAATAAAATACTAATTTGAATCCCAATATTCTTGATAGAATAATTACCTCACATGGTAAATCTGGGTTTTTTACTTCGTTTTCCATCGAATTCCGGCTTTTACGAGGTGTAACATATGGATCCAAAAATAAAAGCTTTTCATAATACCATAAGGATGGTTTGTAAATCTGAAATAATAAGTAGATATAAGATTTTACTTTGTGTAATACTGTAATATCATTAATTATAAATACTGCAGTCTATAGATCACTGTTACTACTAAGGATATAAAAGTTTAATATTACCTATATTTTTTTTTGATTTATTATACATTAGTACCTATGATGATTTAAATGAAACTCAGAATGATCAAAGTGCAATTAAAACCATTGGAAGTGAAAAAAAAAATGTTTGAAATGTTTTGTTTAGGTAATTTAACCAGTTGTTTTTTAAATTTATATATGTCATTAGCTATATAAGTGACTATTCCAATTTCTAGTTGTAGCATAAAACGTTCATTTTCAAAAGCCTTAGTGTAGTAATAACTTTATACATGTTAATGTATGTGAATGTGATATGTATGTTTATGTATAACTATAACTTAATAGTTATTAGTTATAAAAATTATATGGACCAAATGTTTTAATTTTCTTATTATAAATATACATTATCCCATTAGTTATTAGGTAGGTACCTATATAAAAAAAAAATACATACATTACAAAATATACATCATAGTGTAATGTATTTATTTGTAATTTCTGTTTATCTGTTTAAATGTATATAAATATATACCTAATTAATAATTAACAATAGGCCTGTTAAGACAATATTTAGTCATTATTTAAAGTAATAAATATAAAAAATGTATTATGTAAACATTGGGTTTGAGTATGAATATTTGTGTTTAATTACCATTATTACCGATGAACTGAAATTATAATCATATTTTATCATGTATTTAAAAAATAATATCTGTTTGTGTATAAATAGTGCAAATAAAACCTGTAAATTGAGAAACATATAAAAATACCTGAATCGTTTATAAATGCCTCTATACCCACGTACAATTCAATTATTACAAATTTGTTAATAGTAATAGTTTATTTGTATGGTTCTTAAGTGGGTACCATTCTACAATATAGCTTTTTTTTATCGTGTAAGGCATAAAGCAGTTTTATAAACTTTTTTTTGTATTAAAGTTATAACTGCCTCCTAGAATGCTACTAAGAAATAATAAACTTAAATAGGAATTTAGGTAAGGTGAGTAGGTGGATAGTCAAATACAATTTACCCTAGATATATTTTTATATTTCGGCACCTTTTTGGTCCATAACAACCTATTTAAAATACCCTAAACACAAAACTTGCTAAAAATACTTACGTCATCAGTAGAGCTTGCGCTAAAGAAATATAAGAACTGCACATACTGTTTGTATTACAGAAGTAAAACAATTTGATGCTCGCTTCACTCGCACATAACAAAAAAATATATATAATAATATTATATTAAACGTCATAATGTATGCACATTAATAATTAATATAACAAATTCTTTTAATCTAATTTTAAAATAATTTTATTTTTTTTATAACAATCTCTTCATCAGTATCTCTATTTTCCACTTGGTGATGTTTGTTTGTAGCATCTGGAAAGACACCATTAAAATAATTTTGTTGCTTAGCTTTTGTTCTTTTAATAACTCTATGTTTTTTACTATTCATCCATTTGAGAATTGACATATTGGGATTCCAATTATACAAGGGAGGCATATTATAATGCATGTATAAGTACATATTTTCGGTTGAAATATTCATGGAGGAACGTAATGGAGACTTTAATAAATTACTTTCACTTATTAAACGCTCCAAATCCGCGCTGTGAGGTTAGGCTACAAGTATTCTTGCTAATAAAGTTACAATATTTATGAAATGTGGCGAAATACATAATGTTTTGAATAGTTCTTTTAGATTCATAGTTCGGAGTTGGTCAATGTTTTCGATAGATAGTAGTTCCTCATACTCTATGGCTAATTCTTGTAAATCTATATCTTCGCCAATAGATTTATGGACATCTTGTATGTTTGTATGTGGTGAAATATGGACAAATGGTTTTATAGTTGTAAGAAGATTCTCATCGATTGCAAAACACTGATTTAAAAATTCTTGAAGATGTAGTAAACCGACGGAGTCGTTTCACTATTTTTTCTATTTTAATTAATTTACATGACCTTCGCATGTAAATACTTTATTAACAAACTCTTAGCCATACGTAATTAATTTTGCTGGCGATTTTTAAGAATCAAGGCGTATGGGAAAAACAATCACAAACAACCTTTCGATTTAAGAAGTTGATTTAACAAGCAAGCCGTAGGCATAAATTACAAATGCGCACGCCTTAGCGTAATAGCACAACAAGTCCAACCCAGGGTTAATTAACTTTTAGGTGTAAAACCACTTTTCGCAGCTACAATAACAACAATCACTGACTCGCCTTTTTGTCCATCTCCTAGTCTCTATCATGTACAACCAGGGGGTACAGATAACCATATAAATACGGGTCTCTGTCCGTCTTAGAATTAGAATTAGTTTACATCTACATAGAACTAGTCTATGACCAAATTTTAGAGGAACTATTTTCTCGGGAAGTTACTTAACGTGCTGTCCTCAAATTTATTTACAATTTTATTAACAAGTTTAACTTTAACTTTAATAAACATTTCTATTAACATTGTGTCTTGTCTCACTTTTAAAAACCTAATCCTTTCCGACCAGTTTGGTCCAACTGCAAACGTCAAGCACTCATTTATAAACGATAGTGAGAGATCACTACAAAGAGAACACAATATTTCATAATTTACAGCTTCTAGACTCCTCTGTTGTGTTATGAACTTGTGATGAGATTGACGTTAAGTATTCATTTTTATTATGCTGATTGAATTTAGTTTAATTGATCCGTCTTCATCAGTTTTCAACTGATTATCTAAAGCCATTAACCATCCACCTATTAGTGAGCTGGATTTTAATATTTCGATTTTATTGATACATTTTTTTGTTTTTTCTTCCATTGAAATTATATTTAAATCATCTGACTGTAACTGCTGTTGATATCTTGAAAGAAATAATAATAAAATATCGGAAAAAGATGCTATGAGGCGAATATTATACTCTTGAGTAAGAAACTTAGAGTGGCCAATATAAACTTTATCATTTGAGTCTTTAAAAAAGTGTACTAAACAAGACCAGGAAACTAATACATTGTTTAGAAGAGTGTATGAAAACTGTGACCATCGAACTTCAAATATTTTAGGCAGTTTTAGCAATGGAAGATTATATTTAGAAGAAATATTCTTAAACTCTCGTGTTCGCAAACCTGACTTTCGGAAGAATGTTGTCAATCCAATCAGTTTTTGAAACAGTAAATTTACTTCTGATACTGAAGAGCTTACTGATTCCCAAGCTAAATTAGATCTATGGGCCGCACACCATAGCGTAATTTAAGGAGACATAACTTCATTTTCACAAAGAGTTTTTTTTAAATTTGTTGTCAGAGTCCATAAACCTGATTTTTCTCCAATATTGGAACTTGCTCCATCAGTAACAATAGATGTTGTTTTTTTTAAAACTTTATTAAAATTTTCAGTACCTATCTAAAATTTTGATACATGCTGTTTTTAATGCATCATATATACCTTTAGCTCCTCTTTCAATGGGTTCTGTAGCTCCAAGGAAATAAAGTTTTTCCTCTCCTCTTAATGATATTGATTTAATCAATACATACATTTTATCAATTTGAGTACGATCGACACTCCCATCACATCTTAATGACAATGCAAACGAATCATTAAGGATTTCTTCGACAAAACTAGACCGATGACTTTCAACAATACATTGAAGAAAATCATAATAACTATGTGGAGTAAGATACTGGAGTTCATATTCATCCATAGTATCAGCCATATCTCCATTTGTACAAAACGAGTGTGCGTTAAGGGAAACAACAACTCTACTAGGAAATGAATATGCAGATAATGTTAGTTTTTTTGCATCATTATAAACATGTATTAATAAAGTACCTATTTTCTTAGCCAATTTTTCATTAGAATAGTTGATACCTTTCCCCATTGGTGTTACAGCCATTTAATCAGAAGTATTTAAACTTTTAAATTTATTTACCTTAACTACTTCAATATGATACAAGGTAGATACATGTTCACTAACAATTTTTTCGCGGTATATTGGTCCAGAGACTTGAGCAATTTCAGGAATTTTTGATTTATTTGTGTATTTTTTTATTAAGTTTGGTTCTTCATAACATGGTGTACAACGAATGTAATGTCTACTTTTGATATAAAAATGTTTAAAAAACAAATATTTTTTATTAGTAGTGCAATTTAATGATGACTTTGATATTACACTTTCAATACACTTATCGGTTACAGTGGTTACAGGAGACACATGTTGTTCTAATATATTTGAATCATTAGATGTAGTTGTTGTGTAGGTCTGTACATCGATTTCAGTATGAGGCTTATCGGCATTATCAACTTAAATAAACAATAATTACATTTTTATTTATTAATATTGTTAAATTTATATACTACAAAATTAAAATGTTCACTAGGTAATATGTAAGTAGCTATTGTATTTATACCTTGAATATCTTCAGAATTATGTGTATTTGTTTTCAACAGCCATGCATTCAACAGATTTGAAGTACATTTGTTTTCTTTTTTATTAGTCTATACAATTTTCAAAAAATGTGTAAGTGTATACTTTTAATAATCAAATAACTAAGCAAAACAAACTTAATAATTTTAATAATTAAATGCTTCTGAAGTTCCCAGTTCTATACAAGTATAAAACCTCATTTAACTATTCTAGTGCATGCTTTGACCGAATGCTTAAAAATATGTTTATTAAATACTAGGTTATATAGCTTTTCTAATAAATAATACCTACTAAACTAGCAATAAAGTGTACATGCAATTGCAACATAATATGCTGATTCCGAGACAGTTCATCGCGAGAAAAATCATCGCCGACGTTTTATCGCATGCTGAATAATCGTGCAGTATCTTATAAATATTTCGTCGTAGTTATTTAATCGTGAACACAACATCGCTCGTTTAATTTCATCGTGCTTCACTTTATCGCAAGATTATCATCGTATTATTCGTATTATACGTAAAATCAAATACGAAGTGTAATTCCACGGTATATTATAAAAATAACTATTATATAATAAAAATTTAAAAAAAAACTCGATATCATTATGGAAAATTACCTATAGGAAGATTACAATTCATTACTTCGGTAGGTATAGATCAGACTATCAGAGTTATACATGTAGGTACGTATTATAGTGACAGCGTGTATTTTATTTGTTCATCTTCGTCAACTCGTCGTATTATACAAAGTAACCAAATATATTTTAAGTAAGTACATAATTATATAATTTTTAACTAATTTTATATCAACCCCTATATTCTTTGTATGAAAATTATAATTTATTAAAATTTAAAATAAGTCGAATAATCATAATTGGGTGTAAATGCACTAAAAATGCAAAAAAATGCAATATAAAATGCCAAAAATTATAGTAGGTATAAAATGTACTTAAAATGATTTTAATTTAATTTTAGATTCTGAGCAAAAATGTACAACTACACGATTATTACATTTTACATGCATAAAAATGTGTTTATTTAATAAAAAACTTAAATGTTGATTGAATTTGAATTTCACGAGGTTAAGTTAAGTTAATTTAATTATTAATGATAGGTATGGAGTTGGAGTTTGTCAAAAATACGAAAGGAAAGGATCAACTTATTTATCGCGGTTTTATTTACAACAAAGAGAGAGAATTGAAAAATAAGACTTATTGGAAATGTATAGAATATTACACAATGAGATGCAAAGGTCGTGTTCATACAGCTTTGAGTCAAGTAGTGAGGGACCACACACATTTCCAACATAACCATAAAGTAAGGGGCGGTCAAATTGGAGCAGCACGTGTGATGTCAAAAATCATAGAGGCTACAATTAAGTCAAATGATAAGCCTCAACAAATCCTTGCAGTAGCATCACTTGGAATTTCAGAATCCGCACAAGCAGCACTGCCATCAGATCGTGCTATTTCTAAAACTACACAATGGATCAGAAAAACTATAAATAAAGCTTCCACAACACCATCATCATTAGCAGAACTGATTATCCAAGAACCATATTCAGAAACAGTTAACGGAGAAAAATTTCTTCAATTTAATAGTGGAGTAGATGATGCGAATCGTTTTTTTTATTTTCTCTACAGCTAGAAACTTGGATACATTGGCACAATCGGATCATTAGTTTGGTGATGGAACTTTCAAGTCAATTTCTCCACTATTTACACAAGTACTTACCATTCATTCAATGCAGGATGAATCAGTGCTTCCAATGGTTTATGTTTTGGTACCAAATAAACAGAGGTCTACTTACAATCGAATTTTGACACAACTTATTGATTTAAAAAGAGAACTGAAACCAGTATCAGTAATGACGGATTACAAAACTGCGTAGTATTCTGAGTTCCAATCGGCTTTTCCCGGAGTTCGAATTCGTGGCTGCTTCTACCACTTTGACTAATGTTTTTGGAGAAGAATTCAGCAAGAACCAAATATTCAAGCTAAATATCGTGACGATACTGATCCAGATTTTCAAATACACCTAAAAACCTTAATGTCTCTCGCTTTTGTTCCAGTACCAGACATCATCGAAAAATTTATGGAATTATTGGAAACTTCTTTCTTCGAGGATAATGAAAATTTGCTAAGCCCATTAGTGAACTACTTCGAAGATACCTGGATAGGTCGTCCAAATCGTCGTGGTACAGGACGAAGTGCTCCTCTTTTTCCTTTGGATATGTGGAACCAATACCAAGGAACAATGGAAAAACTTCCAAAAACCAATAATTATATTGAAGGTTGGCATAAGAAATTTTCTTCTTTGCTGGATTGTCACCACTCGAATATTTGGAAATTTTTGGACAAAATAAAGGAATCCCAAAGTTTAACGGAAATGACGCAAATACATTTAACTGCTGGTCGACTTCCGCGGATTGGGCAGAAAACATACCGCAACACTGCAGGAAGAATTATTAGGATTGTAGATGACTATGGAAATAAACCAATCTGGTTCTATTTAAAAGGATTGGCCTTCAAATTTGATATCTAAAAACATTGAATATTTTTATTACTATTTATTTTAAATTTAATTTTTTGTGATTTTTAGAATTGTATAATATTTTTTATTTTAATATATTTGATTTTTAGTGATTTTTAGAATTGTATAGAATTTTTTATTTTAAAATTGTACCTAATAATTAAACTTTTTTTATTATTATTATTGAACTAATAAAGCTAATAAATTAACTAACATTTTATAATAAAATCTAATAATAATTAATCATTTATGAATGACAAATTATGTAGGAATACGATGATGGATATTGCGATGAAGTATCATACACGATGATATGCCATGCGATTAAATGTATTCGATAAACTGTTACACGATGAAATGATGGCGAGGATGTTTTGAGCGATGAACTGACGCACGTCAGTTACGAAATTAAGTGCAACGTTGCCAAATTATTAAACTTATAAATCTAAGTAAAATTGCATGTCAATACGCATAGCTATATCAATAATATAAAAATAAAACAAACAATTTAGTAAAATTGTATGTCAATATACTCATTGTCGCGGTCGTTATCGCAACGACCGCGGCTGCCTTTTCTCGTCCGCGATAACGCGACTGGACAACCGGTCTGGCCGCCGCCTCAAGGCACGGCCGACGGCCCGGTCGGCGGCGGCGACGAGCTTTAGCTTTTGCCAAACCGTCGTCGCCGACACACTCGCGTCGTTATTGTTAATTTGTATAATAAAGAGTGTTTCCGCCGTTACGAACGTCTTAATTTTAGTTATCTCATCCCGACACCTACATCATAGCTATATCAATTATATAAAAATTAAATAAAAAAGTTAGTAAAATTGCACATCAATACACACATTACACATAGCTATATCAATAATATAAAAAAAAAATTAAAAATTTAGTAAAATTGTATGTCAATATACTCATAGCTATATCAATTATATAAAAATTAAATTAAACATTTTAGCACAATCGCATGTCAATACACATAATAATAATAATAATAATAATACACAAAATAATTTAGATTTTAATTCCCTTATATATATTTCCCAGATACGTTAAATATTTTATTAATCCTTCCGAAGATTTATTTTGACAGTAGTTACTATACGACTGTATTGTTTTTGAAATTTTTTCTTGTTCTGCTTTTGATGTCTTTTGAACAGTTCCCTGTTGAATAGTATTGAGTTTTAAACTCACTCTAAGAACTCACTATCCTCGTCTTTGTAAGCGTTCTTTAAAATGTCTTCATTAATCTACAAACACCCCAGGTTAGGTTAGGTCAAAATATTAATATTTAACAGTAATTCAATATTAATTATTTTATATTTTTTAAAACGCTTTTAAATATTTACATATAAATATGTTTTTTTTTTTTAATTTATATTAAAATTTTATTTTTTAGGGTTTTTCCTGACGTTCAATCAAAAAAATAGTAAATATAAATAATAAGTAGTAAATAAATCTTACTTTACGCCACCAAGCTTGAGCTAAATGAAAACGGCAACCAAATATCGTAAGACCGGGAAATGTTTCACGTACAGCTTCATGTACGCCGATTTCAAAATCTAAATGTAGATATTTAATTTCTAAATTTTTAGATGTAGTTATTAAGCACAAATCCTTCAAATAATTCCACATGTCAATATAAGTTGTTTTTGCTTTATTTTCTAAGAAAAAGAAAACGAATAGAACATAATATCTATTTTGATAACAGTGTATGGTATACATTTGTAAAAAATGATTAGGTGCAAAATCAAAAGATCCGTCAGCCAAAAAAGTTGTGCAATTCACCATAAAATTGAGATTATCTTTAGTCGTAATACAAATTAAATTCTTTTCGTCGTGTACATAAATAAATTGTTGATCTTTATATTTAAAAACATTATTATTCTTCATATTTCGAAGTTTAGTAACAGCCTCAATAAGATTTTTTGGTAAAGCCAAACTTTTTGGTATTTTTCTTTTTTCGCAAACAATTAGATTTCCACCACGCTCAGAAGTTATAATTGTTATTTCTTGATTATTTTCCATTTTATTTAAAATTGAATTTATTTTAAGTAAAATATTTGGTATAACACAACGCATAACACGGGAAACCACGTACTGATGAGTAAAATGAGAATATATATATTGATTATTTGTTGCAAACAATTCGTTATCGTTGTATTTATGGCTTATTGATAATCATTATTGATGGATAAATGTATTATCTTATTAAGATAGTGAATGTGAATGTCACATAGACAGTGTGTGAGGAGTACTAAGAGTCGTTAAAATTATATTTATATAGGCTAGCCACAGCCAATATTGAGATGGCAAAGTTTGACAACGTTGCGCGGAAAAATAAAAATTGAGCGTTCTCAATCGTAATAGTCAAAAGGGTCTAAAAAAGGTATCGCCGATAATGACCGTTCTCAATCGTATTCCTGCCAGAAATATAATGTACTTCATTAGGGCGATTGTAAACTCTCCCGATGGTAAACTCTACCGATGGTACACTCTCCCGGGTCTACTCCAGTACTACCTGACAGAAACGTGTAAACTCTCCCGGATTTATTCCTGTACTACCTAACGGAAATATGTAAACTCTCCCGGGTCTAGTAAAAATCATAAAATAAATTTAATATACATTTAAGTTGCGTTTAAAAATAGTCAATCATATATAATAATAATTACAATATAAATTAATGTCTTTAGCTGCTATGAACATGATATTATAGTCAAAATACAATAAAAAATAAAATTTAAAAAAATCCAATATTCATTTAAGTTTCTTTTAAAAATATTCAATAATAATAATATAAGTTACAAGTACAAAATATACGTAAAAATTTCCAACTCGTAGTGTAGCAATAACATTTAAAACAACTCGGGAGAGCTTACATACTTCCTACAGGTAAACATAATTTTAACCCGGGAGAGTTTACATTCGGGAGAGTTTACTATTTTTTAAAAATCGGGATAGTTTACCATAAAATCGGGAGAGTTTACCACCGCCCCTTCATTACGATTTATATTGTCGACAATAAAAGTATACAAAACACACGTTTATGTTATTATTCATATTAATAATACATAATATTTACTATATAGTAGGATATTATTTTCATAATTACCTCCTTATAATATTATCACAGTATTAATCTGAATGTTTTTACAATCGCCATAAATAACATAAAAAAGCGGGCAAGTGGATACCGCACTGCTGTACATTAGGAGGTGGGGTGGACCTCGGACTAGGGTAGATTAAATTTGAATGCAATGATAGGTATCATTGTATACGAAAAACGATTCTGAACGGAGATGATTTGTCAGTCTAGGATGTATTATATTTTGAAATAAATATTTTATTTTTCTATTAGGTAGGACCCAGGGGCGGACGCAGAAATTTTTTTTCGGGGGGGGGGGGGGGGGGGGTTGAACAAATTAGAATTTTTTGAAGATTCATTAGTGAGAATAACTACGTTTGAAATTAATCATCCATTCATTTCGGAGGGGGTTTGAACCCCCCCTCCGCGTCCGCCACTAGGTAGGACACATTTGCATAAGGCATGGTCACGGAATAAGATAAGTCCGTGGGCATTGTTAGGTAATCAATTTTTCCAGTAACATTGCATGTAGTTATCATATAATTCACATAGACGTCCTGGTATACAAGCATGATTGTAGCTAGGATTGTAGTTATCTCATATTATATTATACTAGCTGACCCGACACGGCGTTGCCCGTGTGTTACTTTCTTTTTTTTGCATTTTCGTATGCCGTGTGTTAATTTTTAATTTAATCTTATTGATAGTGCTAATATTACGTCGAATTCACGACGAAAGATTTGTAATGTGGCAGTTTTTGTGCCTACGTATTTTAAAAAATTCTCCTGAACAGAACCGTCACCCTGGTGATAGGGCGTTGTGAATAAAAAATAATTAAATAAAACATATATAATGATTTAAAAGTAAGTAGTTATAGTTTTAACTGTTATAGTTTTATTTAATTATTTTTTATTCACATGTCCTCAATTGAAATCAATGCTTCATTGTAAATTTCTTCACTGATTTGTATATGTGGATTTCCCATTCTATTCTGTATTTGATACAAAATATCATCACACATATAATCTTTGTACTTGATCCACAAATCAATTGGGTTTGATGGGAAGCATGTAGATATGATTATAGAAAACAATGTTCGTATTTGATGAGCGTGTGATGATATTACAGCATCATTGAGAATTTGATCCCAATGAGCGTCATTTTCAAGCAATTGCAAACGTTGACAGGCTTCTCTGTAGGATACACACAATTCACCATCAACAGTTCGTAACTGTTGGAATGATGTTGGGCCACGTACATTGACTAATAGCAGTCGTAAGTAAAAACATTCATCATTGCTTGGATGTACTGAATAAATCCGGCCAATCGCATCGGTGGAATATACATCTGTATATCCTGGAACTGGTTTTCCTTGTTTCCGTCGTATAAATCTCCTTGAGGATTGATTCCAGGTATAATATTTTGGCATTTCAGAATATAGCAATGTTTGTGCGAAATCATCGTTTTGGCATGTCTCAAAAAAACTGGTTAATGTAGTAGATGGTGCTGAGCAGCTCTTTGTACTGCGTTCTGTGCTGTAAAATACACTCTTTGTCCATTTTCTAAATGCACAGCTAAGTGAACAACAGAAGGGTGTCTCTCATGAATAGGAAAAGAAAATATTCGCCAAACTGATTCATTACTACTGACATAGCGGCCCATTTGGTATTGGGTAACTTCATCATTGGAATTCTCTGCACCAATTCCAATCACAGCCATATCACTCCCTTTGGTTACATATTTACAAATGTATTTAATAGATTTCACTGAATGGCAAGATTCAACGTTGATGTGTGCTTTGAATGTCTTTGATAAAATGGGTGAATATGGAACAATCCAACGATTATCTATTTCAATATCTTGTTGATTTAATTTGACAATTGTTGATTTTCCATTGTCTGCTGTCGATCTGCGACGATACAATGGATAACCGTCATTACCAGTAATTGTTTCCGATATTAATGTCCGTGGATATCGTTTTGAACATTTACCATCCATCATACCGGGTGAATTTTGATTAAGAGTTCCACAGGGACCATGTATCATGTTTTTGATAACTACCTCATGCAATCCAGGATCTACTTGTACATTAGGGATTTCAGCTGATATCACTGCATCAACTTCATTTGGCCTTATATTTTCAACCAACCAAATCAAAATGTGTGCATGTGGCAATCCTCGTTTCTGCCACTCCACAGAATACATCCAGCAGCGTGTCTCACCAAACACATTATGTTTTACGATGAAATCCATTAAAGATTTCAACTTTTGTCTAAAGACTCTGGCTGTAATATCATGACGATCAATGGGTGATTGCCCAGAGAATAACTCCTGATTGATTTCTATCCATTGCGGATTGCATGTAAATGTGATGAACAAATCTGCTGTACCATAATGACGAACATACGACATGGCATCTTGAGCATATTCGTGCATATGCCGAGGGCTTCCGATGTATGTTGCTGGAAGAATAGTCATCCGACCGACATTCTGTGCATTTCCATCAGTATTAATCGCATCTCGAAGGTGAATATACTCTTCAGATCGGAGTTTGGTTTGATTCAACCTGATGAATGTTAATCTCTCCGTTTCAATTTTAACATACATGTCAACAACATATTTGTGATATAATCGCCGACATTTCAATATGTGATTATCTTCATTTTCCCGAATCATTAGGCGGTATGAATAATAGTTCATTGAACTGACTTTTTTGTTGGTTTCAGAACCTGTAAATAGATTTTGTTTTAATAACATTCAAATATAAAATTAAAATACATAATATAATGACTGAGATATTATCGCCATAGCTAAACTAATATTTTAGTTACCTGCAATGGGATTTATCATTTTTATTGAGAAATCGTAGCCATCTCCACCTTGCCAAAATATAATGGGATATTGCAGTGCATCATATGAGCGGTGTGTTTCCTTTATACGTTGTAATTGATCATTCCGACGACGTAAAACAATATCACGGGATTCCAAGTTTTCTCCAACTACAACGATAGCAACTTCATCAATAGTTGGTGCATTAAAACGTCTTGTATGTTGACCTGCAGGTGTTTTATCAGCTCTGATTACAATTTTGTGATTATCGGATGGCATCAGATCCAGGGCAGTTTTAAACATATAATCAATTGATTGTGTTGATGAAATAAAGTTTGTAATTGTTCTACAATAGACCTCTTTACTAAATTGTTATGTGCACAACGCAGATCAATTTCTTGTGGTGAATTGCCCATAAAATAAATTTGCAGGAATTTGTTGTCGCTATCTGACACTGGTAACAGTGAACCTGCTCTGTGATATATTTGCCCTTGTATCTGTAAATAAAAAAAAATATTATGGTGTGGTATAAATTAATGGATTGTCGGTGATCAAACTTAAATAATATTTGATCTTAAAAAGTATTATTTAGTTTTAACTAATATCTATCAAATATAAAATATAATAAAAGTGTCACTGAAACTGAAACACCATATAATATGATGACTAAGTGATATATTTCGTAATGATTAAGAAATTGAAGATTAGTGACACATCTTAACTTTGGTGACAGAAAATTTTGTTCGCTAATAATTATGAGTAACTGATAATACATACCTTGAAAGTTGGCATAAAATTTTCCCGAACTACATTTGTTGCCCCAAATGAAGTCATTTGAAAGCAATTGTTATATTGTTGGATATTTGTCAAAAAGTGTATAGAATCTGTTCCTATTCCTGAAACCAATGAGTACAATGGTTCTGGTGGTGGATCCAATGGTATCAATTTCACTTTACCATTTGCGCAACACAATCCATTGGCTTCGTTTTTGTATTTTAATGCCTTACAGTGTGAGCAAACCGAGTTCATAGAACCAATAACAACACACTGGTAGTTACTGTAGTCAATTGACACATCGTAACTGAAAGCAGCTCGATTCAAACTTTCGCGATTATTAGTTGAATTTCGCGTTCGCGCTTCACACGTTTGTGATATCCGAATTCTTTCACGTTCATTTCGGTCGTCACGTTCTTGAGGACTTTGGTTAGATCGGTAATTAGCTTGGTTGGTAGCATTTCGGGTTCTTCTACCTAGGTTGCTCCGTCGTATAGGAGGCATATCAAATATAAATTATTATGTTTTTAAGGTCTTCCCAGGAATTTTTTATTATATTTTATTCAAACAATTAAATTTAATAAATATTGTCTATAATATTTCCATGGCAACACAAAAATATTATAGTTTTAATTTATTTTTTATATTTTGACGGTATCGGGTTCAAATCAAAACCTTGCTATAACATTTTAAATAAATTATTTATTTTATTTAAATGGTTGCCATTGACTACCAAAAATAATTTAGTTTACTATTTGCTGGACAGATGGCGCCTCAGTAGTATACATTTGTATGTTCTGCGCACTTTTGACTGCGGAGATTGCAAATTTTTAAGGGGGATTTTTCCCCTCAAACTTTTTTTTTCTCCGCTCTACCAGACTGCGGTGATTTTAAAATTTTTAGGTGGATTTTCCCCCTCAAACTTTTTTTTCTCCGCTGTACCAGTAAAAAAACACTGATTTTCAAAAACCATAATGTATGTTCTGCGCACTTTTGATTGCGGAGATTGTAAAATTTTAAGGGGGATTTTTCCCCTCAAACTTTTTTTTTCTCCGCTGTACTAGTAAAAAACACTGATTCTCAAAAACCATAATGTATGTTCTGCGCACTTTTGACTGCGGAGATTTTTAAAATTTAAGGTATAGTTTCCGCCTTTAACCAATTATTTTTTCCCCTGTTACACATAAAGTTTAAACAGTGTATACACACTTCAACACTATTTATTTCCCTTGTAAGTTAAACATTCAGGTTACACAATAATTTCATTTTTTTTTAATAAATTATAGATAAAAGTCGTTTTATTGAATTCATTTCAGTTCAGACAGTTCAGTTAATATTCAACCATCGTTCAATCAGGTTCTGTTAGTTTTAATCAAGTTTAATTCATTTAAGTTTTTTTTATTTTTTTTTTTATAAAAAATGAATTTTCAACAAATTAACAACAGTTTTTGTTCACTTGTTTCGTTAGTACGAAATAATGCATATCCTACATATCCAGAATTCACTACATTTATATCAAGATTGAAAACATTCAATTTATTTCCGTTGACTTCATCTCAAGATAAATACTCATTAGCTGAAAGCGGTTTTATATATTCAGGGGAAAAAGATATTGTTGAATGTTTTTGCTGCGGTATTATATTGCATCGTTGGGAAAAAGAAGATAATCCATGGATTGAACATTCAAGATGGAATCCGAAATGTGTTTTTGTATTATTATCAAAAGGAAATCAGTTTGTTGAAAATGTATTAAAAAAATATGGTAAGATTATCGATATTTGTGATTGTGATTGTGGATCAAGGTCATATGATACTGTTGTTTAGTTCATTTAACTTTCTATATTTCAATAAAAAAAAATCTGAATTTAACAAACTTAAATGTGTTAATAACTTATTTAATACCTCGTGAACGTATAGCCTAGTGGGATAACGCGTCTAATTTAAATTTAATATGTTAATGATTTTTAAAAAATGTTTCAGGTTCTATCGAATTAGGTAGGTAAGTATAATAACTCTTTACTGTTTATCCAACTAGACACTATACGTTCACATTTTTTTTTATTTTTTTTCTTTTGTAACCTTACATTTGTTTAGTATATAACATGTATGGATAAACAAAACTTGTTAGTTTGAGCTAAGCTGTCTAGTGATCATATTCATATTTCTAGAAAAAAATACTGTTTACTGTTTTTTTTATTTTATCAATATGAATCCATCAATCGTTGTATCAAAATCTGTGTTCGATATTCGTCCTTTTAGTAAGAAAAGTGTAACCGTTGGACTTCTAATTAATAAGCAAATTTCAATTATTATATTATTAGAATGTAAATTAACTAAAAAAGTTGTAACGTTAGATCTTGATCAGTGGTGTAAGTTAATGTGCGAAAACAATTTTAATACCATTATCGAAAATGTACATACTCGTTGTAAACGTGTTAAGATAGCTGATAATTTTTTCTACTCTGTTAATGTAAACCAATCAACTATAGTTTTATATTCTAATGATAATTATATAACATTATCTCATATTGATCTTCATCGTTTGAAACAATTACAACATTGTATTGACTTGTATATTGTTGAAAAACAGAAAAAATTGGAATCATACCAAAAAACGTTTGATACAGCTTTTACGTTAATTAAGTCTGACGTAAATGGGTTACCATCATCTTGTCAACGAAACGAATTTACAAATCAATATATTCAAAATTATGATTTCAGCTACAGCAATATACAAAGTGAAGATTGTTCATTTATGTACGAGTTATTAAAATTTCATTTTAATTCATTGTCGAACATGATATTACAAGATTTAGTGATGTAATATAAAAAAAGTTTCTTAATTTATTTTAATTTATCGTTCTTGTAAAAAAAAAAAAAAAATGTGAAATTAATACCACTTGTATACTAACTTTCAATATTTTTATTTTATTTTTTTTGTTTTTATTTTTATTTTATTTTATTTTTATTTTAACCTATAAATGAATTATTATTATTTTTTTTTTATCTAAATAATAAAAAATAAATATAAATATAAAAATTTTTTTTTTATTAAATAAAATTAATCCAACACCATATCCTATTACATACATTTTATAAGTTTATTTTTTTTGGTTTGTGTCTGATTAGCTTCTTGGCGGGATGTCGCATCATTTTGTCGAAAACAGATTGAATGAGCGTCACCATTTCTTTGGCTGTAGTTAAATCATCCGGATGCTGTCCTGTTAAAGATATTTTGAGTGAGCATTCAGCATGCTTCCATCTAAAAAAGTTAGGTTAGGTTAAATTAATTTTATTATAAATATTTCACTTTAGTTAAATATATATATTATTATTATTATTATTATTATTACCTATCTTGCAGAGCAACTTTATCAATTTTAGCACATTTATAATGTGCTATAGTCCAGTAATCTACAGCCGTATTGTCTACAGGTGTCTTAACCGTTAATGAACAATCATCCTTTTTTATATTCAAGGTATTCTCTGCATCGGTTGGTATAGTTGGATCTGTTATTAAATCTAATATTTTGTCTGTATAACAAATAGCAGTGCTCTATAAAATAATAATTAAATTATATTTTTTTTACTTTTTCGTAATATGTCATAAATTTATATAACTCACCTTTTTCGTCTTTTTCGATACTGGTTTCTTCTCCGGTTTTACAGCTAACCTTTTCGATGTACCTTTTTTTTGAGATGTTGTTGCAATATTATCCTATAATTAAAATAGACGATAAGCTGATGACGGTTTACAAAATAAATTTTTCATAAAATATTTAATGTTTTTTAATTAAAATAATTATATATTATATTATAATAAAAAAAAAATAAAAAATAAATGTTTTTTTTTTACTTACTTCGGAAAATATAACCGACTCCTCGTCATCGCTTTTAAATGAGTAGCAGGACAATTTTTTCAAAATTAAATTAATTTTATTTAAAAAAAAGTCTAGATTGTAAATCTGTTGAAGTATACTGAATATACTGTATCGATGAGTCTCTTATATATGTAACCACTTCTACACCTCCTCTTAAGTCTAAAATAATCAGTTCAGCTAAAACACTAACTAGAATAAAATTTGAAAGGTACGTCTTTTCAATTCGAAAAAATAGAATGTAATAACAAGTGCGATTTGTATCTAAAAGAATGTAATTGACTTCTACATTTCAATGTCAGATTTGAAAGGTTATATACAATTTAGCAAGGTACGTAAATTTAGCAAGGTAAGATTAAAATTAAATAATTGGTTATAGTAAACATGAAATAGAAACGGACGTATATTTTGGAGACTACACCGCCCAAATAGTTTAATATAAAAGCGGTTGTGGTAGTATTAAGAATTAGACATACAGCTAGTTCGTATGTAGAAATCCTGCATATTACATTACTTCATTCCTGTTGCCCTAAGCTGATATTAGTTGGTTAGATTTAGAATAATGAATATTAATATATTAAATAATTGGATTACGAACATAGTTTAAATAATCGTTTATATATATATATATTTTAAAGATTAAAAAAATATGTATTTAAATAATTGGTTATAGTAAAATATGAAATAGAAACGTATAGTCGAATTTCCTGTTTACCATGACACGCACGTATATTTTTGGGGGACTACTACCAAATAGTTTAATATAAAATGAGTTGTGGTAGTATTAAGAATTAGACAAAGTTAAGCTTCACTCACGCATAGACCGATGACATTGTTCTATACTTAACAATACATCGAGCTTGCTTTTATTATATTCAGTGAATAAATAACTTTAAATTCAAACTTCTTACACATACGACAAAGTGGACTTCGTCGTTAAATCGTGCTGAACCATCTTCACCAAGACCGGTTCACTACAACTAGAAGCCAGTAAATTTTTTTTTTTCAAGCATCTCCACGCTAACAGAAATGTAAGTACTATTACTTTACTACTATTAACTAGCTTTAAATTAAATATTTACTATTATAATTTTCCACTATAAAAAATGATTCCATCCAATAATGGTATTTTACATAATTTACACCACAAATAGGTTCATTTAAATACATATGTAATTTGTATCAAAAATATAACATGTATTTGCGTTACATAAATAAATAAATTTTAGTTTTTTTTTTTTTTTACACCACGTTAAAAAAAACGAAATGAAATATGTAATTTGTACCAGCCCTAAAATTGAGTATAGTACGAAACATTTTGAATAGTTCAAAAAGATTAGTGTGTAGTACAACATTTAAAAGTATGTCATTTATTATAATAATAATAATATGTTTAATTTTATATCTTCACATTTTTTTTTTTTTTTTTTTTTTTCCAAACCACATATACACAGATACATCGTAAACAATATTTTGTGTTGTTACGTCTTATACACTTAATTTTAGTTATTATTTTTTTTTGTTATAATCAGCTTAGTTATAGTAAATGTACGGAATGTACACGGAATATATTCTGTGGTATATATATATATATAAACAAAAAATAGTCACTAGCTTTTTCTTACAGAGTTTAGTTGATATAAATAGTTATAAATTATGTTTTATTTTTTTTTTAAAAAAAATAGTATAATATACTTAACAAGAATTTACTTATTTAATATATATATATAGAGTTTGTTTTACTTATTTATAATTAAAGTATGATTGATTTTATATATTTTATGAATTATTGCTAAACAAAAATTTACTTATTTAATATATATAGAGTTTGTTTTACATTTATTTATAATTAAAGTATGATTGATTTTATATATTTTATGAATTATTGCTAAACAAAAATTTACTTATATATATATATATATATACATTTTATTATAATTATAATTTTACTAAGTACAGATTAGATAATGCCCCTTTTTTAAATTTTATTTGGTGTGAATTATAAACTTGAAAAGTGGTACAAATTATTTTTTTTAGATGTGGTGTAAATGAGATATAGTTTTTACATTACCTTTTTTATATTTAAAATAAAAAAATAAACGAATAAATATTTACCTATAATTTCAGAATTATAAAATGGAATCTCCTCAAATCGTTTACCTCCGATCTTTGATTGAAGAATTACATTTGAAAGTTTTAGAAAACCAAAAAAGTGTTGATCAAGATGAAGAAAGAAAAAAAATTGACATAAGAGCTTTAAATAAAAAAATTAATAATTTATATAAAAAAAAAATAATAGATCTAGTTGAAATAGATAGGTTAAGAAATGAAAAAAGAAACGTTTTAGATGAGTTTAATTTTTCTTATTATATTGGTGAAAAATGTAATAGACGTATACGTTATCGTTCCACAATTTTAAATAATCAACTAGAAGATTTAATAAAAAAATAAATTTGTTTAAATAAATCTATTTTTTTTAACCTGATTTATATTATTTCTTTAATCTATTTTCCATTTTTTCTTTTTTTTATACACCTACTTATATAGAAGTATTACTTTGTTTATAATAGCTTTTCCAAAACATAAAAAAAAAAATGTTTTTTTTTAGAAAATGGATTTACTTAACCATATCTTAATTGAAATTCATCGATTGGATGAAGAAATCGATGATAATGATGAGAAGGAAGTACAAAGTAAACATGAACAAAGAAAAACTATAGGTAATTTTAATCAAAAGAAAAATTAAAATATTAAGATATGAAAAATACTTAGCTAAAACACTTTTACAAGATATAAAAAAAATAAAAATCTTAAAAGAGAATATAATAAATTTGAGAAATGAAATATTACTTGTTAATAAATATTATGATTTGTATGGTTATGTTAGATTTCGAAAACAGACGTTAGCTTATCATCTGCATAGCGATTATTGTACATTATTGGATGATCTAAATTTATTAACAAAATCTTTTTGTTTGAATCTAAAATGATTTTTTTTTTTAAAAAAAACTAAGTACTCATTGTTTATTTAAGAATTTTATTATTATTATTTTTTTTAAAAAATGTAAAACAAAAAAAAAACATACATTTATATATATATATATATATATAAATTTAATGTGTTTTTTTTATTATTTCAGTCTCATTATGAACAGAAATATAATAACAAAAAAACAGCGTATGAACACGATTGGAAGTGGACTTATTGAAATAGAAAGATTTAGAAAAGGTTCAAAAACTTTCATAATTAAGAACTGTGAAAATTATATAGATTACAAATTATTTTTTAACTATATTTTACATGAGTTAATTTTAAAGTTAAGACAATCGTGTATTAAAACGTCAAAAAATTTAATTTACACGTTGACGCTACTTACACACGTCCTATAACACATGATAAACAAGATGTGGCTTTTAAAACTTCGAATGTTTTAGCATGTAATTCATCCGATTTCGCTAGTTTGTTAAACATAAAGTTTGATAAAATATTAGCTGAAGAATCTGAATTTATTGCTAAAGGTTCAGGATGGACACTTGTTTCAATAGATGGGTTACAGTTGAGAATCAATTTAGTAAATCCATTAAAAGGAGGTGCATATTTAGATTTACCTAAATTTATACGAGAAAAAAGGCTATTATAAACGTTAAAAATAAAGATAAATACTGTTTTAAATATTCTATACTTACCAAATGTGATAAGCGTTCTAATAAATCACGATTTAACCAAAAATATTTTGATTTTCTTGAAAAAAAGAGTGAGTTAGATTTTAAATGTATTGATTTCCCAACACCAATAAATCAAATTAAAAAATTTGAACGTTTAAATAATGTTTCAGTTAATGTTTATAGTTTAAATAATAAAGGTACTATTTTCCCTCTATTTATAAATAATAAAGAAGAAAAAAATCATTTTGATCTATTTTTTGTCAATAATCATAAAACATCACATTATTGTTATATTAAAGATTTTTCAAGATTTATTAGAAGTCAGAAAACTAAAAATTGTTCTAAATTAATTATTTGTAAGAGGTGTTTTACAACTTTTGGAAATAAACCATGTAAAAGTAAACTTTGGGGTGAAACAGGATTAACTGAACATAAAAAAATGTGTAGTAAGAATAAATTAGGAAGACCGATAATGTTTGAAGAAGGAAAAGAAAATAAATTCATATTTTTTAAAAGTTATAAAAAAACTTCTAGAATACCATTTGTTATTTATGCTGACTTTGAATGTATTTTAAAACCTAAACAGACAAATGAATTCACTAAAACTAGTAAAACTTATATCACACATTTACATGAAATTATGAGTTATGCATTTTATGTAAAAGTTGACTATAATATTATCACAGAAAATTATATTATCACAGACAAACAGATGTTTATCCGTATCTGAATGAAAGCTTTATATATTTAGAAGGTGAAGTATCAGATGCTGGAAAAGTAAAACTTACTAATAACGGTTTTTCCTATCTCTTTGAACAAATCAATGGAATAGAAGTAGATAGTACACGTGTACTTGGTATTACCAGTTCATTAAAAGGTTATCTATCAGGTACACCTGATAATTATAATTGTTATGAAAATGCTGGTTAGATATTTAAAAATAGTTCAAACCCAGCAAATAGTAATGGAGAATTTAGTGCATGCATTCCGTTAAAATATTGGTTAGGTCTATTTGAAGACTTTAAAAAGATATTAATTAATTCTAGATTAGATCTAATATTAACTCGAAGTCATAGCGATTTAAACGCTCTAAAAGTAATTACTAGTGGAAGTACAAATTCTGGAAAAGTTGTTTTGAATAAAATAGTTTGGAAGGTTCCACATATTACTGTTGATGATGAAGAAAGGTTAAAATTATTAAAACTTATTGAAAAAGAAAAAAGTTTGTTTATCCCGTTCAGATCTTTTGAAACTTTTGAATATCCTGAACTCGGAACCACAAAAAAAGTTGTATGGAACCTAAAAACTGCTTCAAAATTAGAAAAACCTCGATTCATTATAATCGGATTACAAAAGGGACGTAAAAATTCGTTAGAAAAAGATTGTGGTATATTCGATCATTGTAATATAACTAATGTAAAAGTATTTTTAAACTCAATAGCATATCCTTATGATAATTTAAATTTGGATTTTGCTAAAAATAATTTTACCTTATTATATGATATGTATACATCGTTTCAAGAATCGTACTATGAAAAAAGTATTCGGAACCCGATATTAAGCCCATCTACATTTCTAACGCAAGCTCCAATTATTGTTATCGATACGTCAAAACAGAATGATTCAGCTACAGCTTCATCAGTAGATGTTCAATTAGAAATTGAAGCATCAGAATCTCTTTCAGGTGTAACTGCTTATTGTTTATTAATTCATGATCGCATTGTAGAATATGTACCTTTTACTAGGGAAGTAAGAAAACTAGTTTAATCAATTTAAAATTAATTTAGAATAATGAGACAATACATATAAATATATTTTTTTATTTTGAACCAAAACGTATTATTTTATTTTTTAAAAAAAATATGACTAAAAATATAATTATGAAGTGTGTATATACACTGCTTAAACTTTATGTGTAACATAGAAAAAAATTTATTGGTTGTAGCGGAATACTCCGTCTGTGATACACGGGAAATAAATAGTGTATACACTGTTTAAACTTTATGTGTAACAGGGGAAAAAATAATTGGTTTTAAATTTTTTTAAATCAGTGTTTTTTACTAGTACAGCGGAGAAAAAAAAAGTTTGAGGGGAAAAATCCCCCTTAAAATTTTACAATCTCCGCAGTCAAAAGTGCGCAGAACATACAAATATATACTACTCGCCTCTGTAATTTCATCACCATCTCGTCATATTTCTCAAACCTGATAACTTTTTCAAATTTTTCGTCCGTAAGAACCTTCTCCTGGCAATTCCGAACAGTTGATGAAAAAAATCAGCCAAATCGGTCCAGGGGTTGTTTAGTTATGCGAATACCAACACATTTTGCGATTCATTTTTATATGTAAGATTATATATTATTATCTACAATCGTGGTTTACACAAAAAGGAATACCATAATATTATGTAATTTGTATAGTGCACGGAATTAGATACAATCACATATTATTATAATATTGTCATAGATAATAAAGATCTTTATTTTAATAAGAATCTTTATTATCTATGAATATTGTACACAGCTGCTGATATAGATAATAAACTTTATCTATATCTGTGATATTTTATGTTTTGTTTACATTCCGTATGTTGACGTTGTTGGTTGATTACGGTTTTTAAAATTTTATTTCTAATATGAATTAACCATGTATTAATTGTAATAATTTTAAATTAATATAATTCTACGTCGTGTTGATTCCTTGTGTAACAATTACATATTAACATCAAGACGAGCCATTTCCTAAAGATTTCATTAATGTAAGTTTAATAAGTACCTATCACATTAAATTACATAATATTTACTTATAATTATGTATTTTGTTTATTGTTAGATATTACTAATGGCTGAATTGTATCATCAAAAGTGCATATTATTATAGTGTAACCAAGCTCAGCTGATGTTTTAATCAGTGAACTGTAGTACAAATTGGTATTTGCCTCTCAACTGGTGGACTTTAGTATAGAGGTATTGCAAATAAATTTGACCAGATTACTATGGACTATTTACAATATTAATAATTCAAATTAAATCATTAAATAAAGAATTTTTTTTTATATTTTATAAAAATAATAGTGGATTAACCTTTTCCCTGTCAAGCACTTTAAAATTATTTACCACTGTCAGGTCAAGCTTTTTTAGATTCTGAACGAAGTGATGAATGTATTGATTTTACAATGATGTGTGTTTTTTTTTTTTTTTTTGTGTCTGTGTACAGCATAACTAGTCGAAATAATGCTCCAATTTCAAACTATGGGGGTGGTTTCCGATGTAAAAGTGAATATCCTTGGTGCATTATAGAGGTAAAAAGTTAACATTTTCCAACAGTTTTCAAAAAAATCGAGAAAAACAAAAAAAAAAATGACGGAAAAACGGGAATTTTTACGCAAAACCAGTTTTCGACCAAATCGATTTTTTTTTATGGTTGTAATTCAAAAACTAATCAGTGAAAATACTTGAAATTTTCACAAAATGTTAATGTCAGTGGTATCTGTATGTAGTTAAATTTTCAAAAAATGTTGACTTTTTTTGAGTTATTTATAGACCACTGAAATTTTCGATTTTTTTGAGAAATTTTTTTTAAAGTGTCGATAAAAAATTTTTGGATGACCAAAAAGTTTTGAAAATTTAATACAAGGTTCCTTATGAGTTGTTTTTAATGTAGCTAAAAAAAAATTAAAAATCGTTAGTCACAATTTTTTTTTATAAGCGTTTTTAGTTCAAATTTTAACGAAATCTGTCGAAAACGCGAAAATTTGCAAGTAATTTTGAAGTTGAAAAATCATAAAATTTTTTTCTTTTATAACTAAGTTTTGAAAATTTGGTACAAGGTTCTCCATACATTTATCTTCAAATATCTGTAAAAAAAACTCTACCGGATTCAGACAACAAATTTTTATGAGTGTTTGAAATTTAAATTTTTACAAAACCGCGTTAAATAACAGTTTAACCTCAAACGATTTTTGATATTGTTATTATTCAAAAAGTATAAGTCGTAGATACTTGAAAATTTTACCAGTTATTAAGATTTGCGTTTACTTTACGTGATTTAAATTTCAAAATATTTTGACTTTTTTTGAGCTATTTATAGACAACTGAAATTTTCAATTTTTCTGAAAAAATATTTTTGAAGTGTCGATAAAATTTTTTTGGCCCTATCAAAATACTTGAAAATTTAATACAAAGTTCCTCATATGTTATTCTTATAGTGATTAAAAAATTATAAGAATACAAAGGCACAATTTTTTTTTATTAGCATTTGAAGTTCAAATTTACAAAAATTCGTCAAAAGCATGAATATTTGCAAATTATTTTGTAGGTATATTTCATAAAAATTTTTGTATAAGTAGCTAAGAGTTGAAAATTTAACACAAGGTTTTTCATAAGTTTAGCTTACAATTGTTATAAAAGAACTTAAATTTTGTTGTTTCAGGCCATTAAAACATAAACCAACTTTTTCACCAACCACTAAAAATTATATCCTAGGCTGACAAATCATCTTCGTTCAGAATCGTTTTTCGTATACAATGATAACTATCATTGGATTCAAATTAACACTCCTATAATATATAATAATGATCCATACGGCACCTAATGTACAGCAGAGCGGTACTCACTTGCCCGTTTTTTTTTTTTTTATTATATTTAATGAATTCCTTGAATTAATAATAATCAGCAAAAAAAAAAAAAATTAATTAGTTAATTTCCTAATTAGTTGTAAGTATTTTTTAATTGATCAGTCATTGGTTCTCAACATGTATCGTTAGTTGGTAATAAATAACGCATATATTATAAATTGCAAAATTTAATTATTTATTAAAAAAAAAAAGAAAAAAAAAATACATGGATTAGAATTAAAACACTACATGTAATTATACTTAAGTATTATACTAGGTACAGTCTATAATAAAATATAAAAAAAATAGTAGTCAACATTTTGTTGTGTGGTATATATTAAAACAAGGTGCTGCGCATAAGCCCACATCACATTCTGTACACATATATCTAGTGTCAGTTCTCTTATTATTATTCTTGCATAGTTGGCATCTTTCTTCTGGCAAGCCTTCCAGATTGTGTTGCTGGAACTTCTGATGGAAAATGCCTATCAATTAGTTTTGATGGTTGGTCTTTAGTTGGTGGCCTTGATTTTGTTACACGATTGGTATGATATTTTTCTATTATTTGTCTTATTGGTTATATTTGAAACTGAGCTATTGGTATATGGTTTCCAGTAACTGTTTTATATGATGAGTAAGAATTTAATAATGATAAATCTATCAAATGGAAAAATATTTTTTTGTACCATTTTATTGTTTTTCTTACACACTCTACACTACTTATTAACATATCACTTTTATCCACAGATCCCATATTTTCGTTGTATTCTTTAACACATTTAGGTTTCATTGTTATTTTACCATGTTTTTGAATTGGTAACTGTTCATCTTCATGTATTGTGGTAAACATATGCACCTCTCTCCGGTCCATCCATTTTATTGTTAACATTTTTCCAGTATGTTTTCTTTCATTCAGTTTGACCTGGTTGAAATTTAGTTTTTTTAAATGGTGGCATTCCTCGACGATTGCATCTTACAGTTCCACAAGTATTGGTCTTTTTTTTATGCAAGTACATTGATAATATTGGTGATGTATACCAGTTGTCAGTATATAGAGTATGACCTTTATTCAAATATCTTTTCATCAATGTTTTACAACAGTACCTGATTGCCCTAAGTTAGCATCACATGCAACAAAACGTGTAGTTTTTCCTGTGTATATTATAAAATCTATAATATAGTCTGTTTCTACAACACATAAAATAAAAAAATTGACTCCAAACCGATGACGTTTAGTCCTTATGAATTGTTTAAATGAAAGTCTTCCTTTCCATAACACCGAACTCTCATCTATAACCAGATTTTGAAATGGCACCATAGCAGATCTGAAATTATTCTTTATGTCTTGTAATGCCATATCAATTTTGAATAAGCGATCATTTTAGATTTGATTTTTATTATTACAAAAATGAATGTAACGCAAAAGTAATTGAAACCGATTTCTACTCATGGTTTTTCCAAAAATAAGAGAATAAAGTAGTGGATCTGTAAACCAATAATCTGCAATTTCAAGTTTTTTATTCCTGGCCATAAGCATTTGTATTGAAATGAATAAATATAACTCTTCTGATATAGTGTCATACCAACTTGTATCACGAGATGACATAACATTATTTGATTCAATATTTTGCCTAAAGTAATCATTTGTTTCATAAGCAACTTTGCCCAATAAAAATGGAGTCACAAGAGCTTCAAAAAAATCTAAAATAGTAGAGTTACTGTTCAGTTCAAACTCTTTTTGAATACCACTTTTAGTAGAACAAAACTGGTGAACCTTAGGTTGAAATGGTGTACCAGATTTCCATTTAAAATTTGGAGTAAACATGTCTTTGTTAATTTTTTGAGGTACAATTACTTTTGGTTGATGTGTTGGAAATGAAACTTCAGTTTCTTCTTCATTATCAGATTGTACAATTTCTTCTTCAGTGTCTGACATAGTTTTATCTTCAGCATCATTTTGTTGGAATACAGTGTACTTGTGAACATCACCTTGCACACTTCCAATGTCTTGGTTTGAAGCTATTTCTTTTTCATCATCAAAACCTACTGTAAAATACATAGTACAAATAAATAAACAATTTACAGCATATATCAACATGGTATACCTTATACGATATGTTATTCATGAACTTATGTGTAGTATTTGTTCATAATCGTATACAAAATAATACAATACATAAGTTTATAGGGTATATATTTTATATAATATGTACTATAACGATTTAATAATAATAATTACCGAATAAATCACTAATGAATTCGTCGTCTGACTCTTCATTTGCTATAATTTCATCCAAACTTGCCAATATACTTTCATCACTCATAATATGTGACATGATAGAACTAGGTAGAATAATACCGACAACAAAAACACAAGTATAACAAAAATGAATACAAACGCAGTCACTTAGGTGAACAGCAAATACTAAATACGCGATGACTGATGAAAGTTTAAAAATTCAAAACATCAAATATTTATAACAAATTATCAAAACATAACAACTGATAACAATATTTTGGGAAACCTGGAACATTAGAAAATAATAAATTGCATGTAACTTCTTTGATAAGAACAGTACCATGTTTTTTTTTATGTAGTTCAATTCGTCTTTGAAAATACTACAATTTAGCAGTTATCAATTTTTCTATCAGATTATCTGATAACATTATAAACGAGTAAACGCACATATGCGTCAATGGCGTATCAATGTAAATTGTCATTAACGCACATGTGCGTCAATGGTAGTGCAAGGGTTAATACATTTCTTAAATTCTAATTTCAATAGATACAAAATTGTGTAAGAATTTTGTATCACACAGAGTAATGACAAATTGTTTATAAGATTCATAGTTCATAGTACATCAACGATATCAACTAATAAAAATGTTTGCACTGTTAAACCCAATAAAGGCCATTGAAAGATTCATATACTTTCAACCCTTAAATTGATTAAATATTTTGAATCTGTAAAAAATAACAAATTTAATGTAATAAATTAGTATAAACATATATAATAAGTGGCTTTTTAAATATTTACTTTTTACCTTTAATGTATTATATGTATTATAATATATTCAATAAATTGTTAGTATTCGAGTTGTATCATAGTTAAATGTACAATGTAAAATAATATGAAGTATTATGAATAAATAAATTTAAATAAAATCTTATTATTTATTTTTAGTCACTTTATATTATAATTATTGCAACGTGCTCTTATACTTATATATAAATTACTACATACCATAGGTAGCTAACAATAACCTAAACATTGAGGGTATAACAAACATTTCTATAAATACGATAAGGGTACAACAAATGTTCTTAAAGTCAGCAGATGATCAAGTATAGATTTCCTTAAACATAAACTTTAACATAAACATAATAGTCATCAACGGCGGAGCGGCGTGAGAACGCCGGCACAATATTTACATTGTCAAAGACAGATCATCGCACGTACGCTTGCCACCCGGTAGAATATTATAGATATACAATTACCACCCGGTAGAATATTAAAGTCATATAATTGACACACGGTATCGCGCAGATGACGCAATGCGTGGGAAGAAGTGGATGCTCGTGCAGAAGACCATCAGGGATCTGAACAAAGGATATATAAGGGGGCCCAGATTAGGCACAAATCAGACGTGATCAATCAGAGTTAGAGCGAGCACCTTCACGTCACCCAGATCAATAGTTTTGTCATTTGGACTTAGAATATTTTTCAATAAAAAACACTTTGAAAATATTTCAAGAGTCTTCATTTTTTTACAACAAACCATCCGATACTACATCATTCTACTGCTTGTACGTGGCACGTTACATTAAATACTTGACACAAAATTACAAAATAACATGTCCTAAACATTTTAAATTATGTATGGAAAAAACATCTTATTTTACAGGCTAAAGTCATTTAAATACTTAACACTGGAAGATAGGCTTTGCTGTAGAACTGATATTATATAAGTTATTAAAATATGTTATGATCCTAGGCGAATACATAATGAATGTTGATAATCTTAAAACCGCACAATTAAAATTGTAGTTTGTATTTGGAGGATTGAATACAAACATACATAGTATAAGGTATTAAGGTCAGAAGAGTGGATAATAATACATAATTCAATATTATTTAAATAAAAATAAAATCTAGGTTTCTGCTTATGTTAAAAAATGAATATTATTATAAGGTTAGCAGCCTCACACTTTTTATCCAGGCTTGGTACTGGCAACTCATACATAATATTATGTAAGTGAATAGTTGGCGGTTTACACATTCCTTTTTGAATCAAATAACAGTCAGATTGTATACTTACAGGTTAAGTTTACAATTTATTTTTAGCTGTGTTATGTTTTGTTTTTTTCCAATTGGAAAATATTTTTACATTCTTTTGAGAATGATAACATAATATTATACATCTTTGCTGCAAACATTTTGATTTGTTAAAAATAATGTTTTTGTAATGTATTTTGTAATTGAAATGTTTTAATATTTGAACTAGTTGTTTTGGCGGTTTGTTGAAGTTTACATTGAAATCACCAATAAAGATAATATTGTTTTTGGTGGAAGCTACCGTTTCAATGAAACCACAAAGCTTCTGTACAGGAAAATTTGGCGATGAATATATCCCAATATAGGTAATATTTTCAATCATAACTTCAATTGCTTCTAAGTGTGTCTTTTTATTTTGATCTTGAAGCAATGTTGTGCTGCAGATTATTTCTTTATGATTAATGGATTCTCCAACAAAACAAATTGAACCACTTTTACCATTTGCATGTATACTGTCTATTCTACAGCATTCAGTATGGTTCTTAATGGTATATGTGTCAGATGATTTTGAACCAGTTTCTTGGAAGAACATTATTTCAGATTGTAAAAGAACGATATCCGCATTAATGTGAGCTTCATATTTTTTTAAAGACCTTATATTGTGTGACATGCAGGAGAGTGGCATGTTGTGTGTCATAATTCTAGAAAAACGCTGAAAAAGAGCACAACTTGGTGTCCTGAGTCTGCACATTTCATGTTCAACTTTTGCAGAAGGTTTTGGTGGCTTTGCAGGAAAGTAATCTATACGCCAACCTTGAGCAGAAGATGCTCGACTACATCCTACATTTAACATATTGCACTTTAAGAATTTTTGGGGTACATTAAATACTACAGATTGATATGTGGCACCTTGACTTTTGTTTACCGTCAATGCCAAAGCTTCCACTAAGGGCAATTGCATTCTAAATACTTTATGGTGCTCTGCATTACCGAGTTGAAATTCTAATTTTATAATTTCAATTGGTGTCCACTTGCACATATCATCTGTGTGTTCGCCTTCGGGTTTTAGTTTGTTTTTTATCTTCTGTCTGGTTAGTGACCCAACATCTGGCTCATCAGACTTGATCCAAACTCTTTTTGCAACTTCTTTACCTCCTGCAGTGTGTCCTTTGTTTATTTGCATGAGTTCTACGATTGCACCGTTCACTATGCCGTCTTCGGTTGAAATGTTTGCTATCACCATGTATTTAGCTGTTTCTTTTAAAACTAACCTTAAATCTAAACCCAAAGACTTTTGTCGTGGCAGTTTCTTGGCAGATTCAATACATGATCGTTTAGCAGGCGTATTAATGGCTTCGGATATGAAACTAACTTGTTTCATAGAGTTAAGCACTCTCCGGTTCATTTCGTCTACTTCGTTATTAGTACCTAGCCCAAAGATGCATTACTTGTGGTTGAAAAATAATGTCTAGATGGGTTAAAGATTTTGGAAATAATTTACATCAGCTTCTTCCAACTGTCCTCTGGCCAACTTTGTTAACATTATTGCAAATTGTTTGTCATCTTTTTGGCTCATTATTTCAGTCAACTCATAAAAGCTCGTACGCCGCCCACAGATGAGGGTCGGCCCGTAGCTCCGCCGTGTCCACGTCGCCGATCTGCTGGACCGATAGTCCCTGCGGTGCTTCCGGAGGGAACTCTGCTCCCAGCCCGATCAGCGTCGCCCTGGTCTGCCGCAAGAGGTCGAGTTGGGAGGTGGTCTGCCACACCAAATCCTCCAGACTCGTCCTCATGTGGCCTCGGCTCGGCCGCCACCGGCTGTCCCGGCCAGTCAGCTGCTCCTCACCTTCGCGTGACATCTTTTGTTTTCACACGACTTGGCCGATTGCGGAACGAGTATCACTTCGTGTACGCGGGTTTCAAACTGGAGACGTACACTTTGCGCGGTGGGTTCTGATCTGTCCAGAAAACCCCTTTCCCCAGTTTTTCTTTAAGTGTGACGGGACCCGTCCACTTTGCGGCAAACCCCGCATGGAAACCCTGATCGGCTTTGGAGAGTGGGTGTGCCTTAACGAAAGCCCGGTCCCCGGCGGCAAACGCTCGCCGGTTCTCCTTCGATTTCTCGAAAACCGTGATGATGTCCGATGTTGCCGGAACCCGCGGCGTACTATCGGACTTCACGATTAGTGCCCAATCTCCAGGACTTTTGGTTTCGTGTCCAAACACCGAAACTGACGGTGAAACGCCGGTCCTGTCGTTCTTCCGGTTGCGCAATGTAAACAGAACCGCGAGAGTTTCTGGTCCCACGAACGATGACTATCGTTCACACCAGTAGTGCCCGAAGGCCCTTTTTCAGCTCCTGATTACGCCTTTCTACCGGATTGGCCCTCGGGTGGTATACTGGGGTAGTCCAACCCTCCACCCCCCATCGGTCGAGTGCTTTTGTCCACACGTCCGAGGTAAATTGAGGGCCATTGTCGCTTAATAGCACCCGTGGGTAACCGAATCTCGCGAACAACTCCCTTTCCAAGGTTTGGGTAATCATGGCGGATGTTGCCGCCCCCAAGGGATACGCTTCGACCCACCTGCTGTGACAATCCGTGGCTACTAAGATGTTGGTCTTACCTGACTTGTGCGCGGATAAGGTCCCATCAAATCGACACTAACCACTTCCCATTGTTGGGTTGGTTTTCTAGGGCGTAACGGGACATCGATTTTGTTATTTAATGGTTTGGTACACGCGCATATGTGGCAAGCTGCCACGTAGCGCCGGGTAGACTCCCGTACCGACTTCCAATAAAACCTATTTGTTATCGCCCTATATGTCTCTTTCCATCCCGGATGTCCTGCCAGGACGTGGTCGTGATAACGCCACAGGATATGCTCCTGTTTGTCAACGGGTACCACCACCATGTACTTCATCGTATTATCCGAAATATTCCATACTTTCCTTTTCTTAAGGAGACCCTCCTCATAAATCAGATTATCGAATTTTTCAAGTCGATTTAGTCGCGTGTTACACGCCGGACCATCTGACGTAAAGTATGACACAATCTCTTGGATCTTGGGGTCCTCACCCTGCCAATCAATTAATGTCTAAAGGGAGATGGGACTCGAGTTACTCGAGTTCGGATGAATATGATAAATCTGTTCTGGTTCTCTACTTCCGACCACTATGTTACTCGTTGGAAAACCAACCAAATTTTCCTCCAACGCGTCCTCGTCCAACGTAGGACCGTCTGTCGGGAATCGAGATAACATATCGGGACCCTCATTCTGTACTCCGGAACATGTCGAATAACGAAGTCTAGTGTTCCTAACTGCAGAGCCCACGGGTGTTTTACTGTTCTTATCTTCGCCCGGTGTAGCCACGTCAGCGCCGAGTTGTCGGTATACAATTCGAAGGTACGAGATTCCAGAAATGGTCTAAATTTATCAATCGCCCAAATTAACCCTAAGCACTCACGCTCTACACCGCAGCGTACTTGCGTTGCGTTTCGCTTAGCTTTTTACTGGCATAGGCAATAATTTTCCTTTCCAGGTCACTACCTTGTTGGAATAGAATTGCGCCAACCCCTATCTCCGATGCGTCCGTTTGTAAACAGAAAGGTTTCGAAAAATCGGGGGGGGGGGGGGGGGGGTTAATTTTGGGGAGTCGTATAACTTTTGTCTAATGATATCAAAAGATTCCTGCTCGACTTTAGACCAACGCCATCTGACACCCTTATTAAGTAAATTAGTTAGGGGATTAATTATGTCGGCGTAATTGTATACAACTGATTATACCAGTTGCACACCGCCCAAAAACTTTCGTAACGTCCGTACGTTTTTGGGTAAAGGATGGTTTAAGATTGCCTCTAACTTTTCGGGTTGTTTGTCAATGCCATCCGCATCGACGACATGCCCTAAGAATGAAATTTGGGTCTGCCCAAAATGACACTTTTTCGGCTAACAAGTTAAACCACTCCTATGTAGTCTCTCCACTACTTTTTCTATGTGTATGAGGTGTTCTTCGAGATCGTATGAATAAATAACTTTGCGTCTAGATACACCTCCACAAAGTCACCTATCAGCCCCTTCAATACCTCACCCATCAGGCGTACGAAAGTCGCCGGAGAGTTTTTCAGACCAAACGGAAGTACTCTAAACTGAAATAACCCCTTTGGGTTCGGAAAGCGGTATACTTTCGGGCTTCAGGTTTTAAAGATAGTTGCCAATATCCGGATTTGAGGTCTAACGTAGTGAATACACGTGCACCTTTCATACCGCGAACCATTTCATGGAGATTCCCCATTGGTTGTGCGTCCGAGATAGTCGCGTCGTTCAGTCGTCTGTAATCTACGCACAGAAACGACCCATCTTTCTTTTTTGCGAGTACCACTGGTGACGACCAGGGTGAAATACTCGGCTCTACCAACCCCTGCTCCTCCATTTCCCGCACCATGTCATTAATAATGTTGTTTTTCTGGTGGATATGGATAGGACGCAGGGCCACCGGCGACGGATTATTTAGTTGAATGTCATGTTCAATTAATTTAGTCCTGCCTATACTTCCACTAAAACGTTTGCATACTGGTCAGTATTGTTTTCATTCTCTGTACGTACTCGGGTTCACCCGTAAATAGTACCTCGGAAAAATCGGGAAGGTGGGTCGGTGGGGGGTTGCCTTTTTTCCAGCACACGGATGCGCGTTGTCTAGAGCCCATATAAATCGTATACGTCGTATAATCCAACGATACTTGATTTTGGACTAGAAAGTCATGACCTAATAATACATCACTGAACAAATCATTTAGTACAGCCGCTCTAAAAGTGAATTCCAAATTCGAAATTTTAGTCTCAAACGAAGCTTCACCGCTCGTATTCGTTGTGCGACCGTCTGCTAACCTCACCACCGCAGTGGTCCTTGAACAGTATGTGCCATATTTTTCTACTACCCAGGGCTTCACGTAAGACTTTACAGCCTGAGAGTCTAGTAACCTAACCTATGTCGGGCACAGTATCGGCCATAATGTCAGTGAAATGACTATCAGATCCGATCTTGTATTCCTCCGACGGAAAAATGTTTACAGGCGCAATGTCCTGGTCCACACTAGAAATGTTTTCAAAATCGCAAATTTCTATTGAAAATTCCCTCCCTTTGTCCTCCCTCTCCCTACATGGTGTATATGTTCCTTGGTCAGTCACTACCAATGTCGGCGAGTTTGGGATAGAAGTTCGGGGTAATTTTCTATTTGAAATATTGCGCGTTTCTACCGATGATTTATCTTGGTCAGATTTATTCGGAATCGCGGAACTTAATTGAAAAACATTTCTTTCGAGTTTGGGGCTGCCAGGATTTACTTTCGGGACGACTTGTCGGTCTTTCGGTCGGCCGACGGTCGTTTCCCGATTTTCTTTCCTTATTAAAATCGTTCGATTTTGCCTTATCGACGCGATTTTCGCAAACGTTCGCGTAATGCGGCCCCCCGCACTCATAACACACCACCCCCTTCTTAGGTGGGTGGGGGTCCTTGGGTCCTCCCGAAGGTTTTACTGCCAATTGCGACCTCCTCGCTGCAGTTTGGTCCGGCGCGGCGGTAACCGACCGCCGCGGTCCGTCCAATTGTTTTGCCACCCGTCGAAGGTCACGGAACGTGTGCGGGTTCGCGAGTCGAACAAGTGAGATAAACTCATCACGAGCGAGACTACCCACGATTTCCACGATATCCGCCTCCGGAAGTTGTAGCTCAATACGCCTAGCTAAATTATATTTGTAAATACAAAAATCTGTTAGGGATTGTTCCGGTCGCTGACGCACGGACATTAACTCCGCCATCAACTGCGACCGAATAGCCGGGCTGTCCCAACGGTCCGCGAATTCGATTAAAAATTCGTTCCACGATAACCCCAACGATTTTACCATTTTATACCAAGTAGCGGCGGACTCGCTTAACTGGTCTTGTATCAATCGTACCTATTCGGATGGTGGAACGCCGGAATTACGGAATACCGACTCGCAACTCTCGATAAAGTTTTTCGGGTCCTCGTATTTTTTTCCGGCGAACTGCGGTGGAGTTAATTTAAAATTAAAACTAAAGGCCGGATTTCGCGTACTCGCGAAAGTCTCCGGTTGCCCTGTACACCGATCCGAGTAGTGGGTTTCGTTATTTAAAAGCACCGTATTAACGTTATCCGAATTAGGCATGCCGTAAAATTGGGGTGAACGTCTATCACTATAATGGGGAGCTGCTCCTACGCGCGTGCTACTCGCGTGATCAGTACTCCCGTAATTGCGTCTATCGCTAAATTCGGCGCCCATATTCGCGTTAAAATTCGGTTCATTATTGGTCGTGTTGCTTCTACGTACATACGTCCTATCGCATATCGGAGGTGACGGAGATGAATATGCACGCGCATGGGGGTCGGCGAACGCCACCGACGGCCTTGGCTGTGCGGCGGACAACCGCCGCGGCGCCGTAGCCGTTCCCCGTAAGTCGTGTTCAATCTCCGCTATACGACTATTAAGTTCGGCTAAATTCGACGAATCACGATTTGGCGAAATTCGGGTATGCCCGATTGCCCCACAACAGCCGTGGCTTTTCAGCCGATTTTCGATCGCGTCTTGTCGTGCATTGAGACTCCTCACAGAGTTCTTAATGTCGACTAGCGCGGTTTCGATTGACTCAAGGCGATTTTCGATACTAAATAGTTCTACTTCCCGCCGAACGTGAGCACCGGCGTTACCAACTTGGTGACTTATGTCCACCAATTGTTGTGTCGTGTCGGAAAAATGTTTGTTTAGCGGTGGCGCATCACGATTCGATAGCCGCGAGTTTACCCGCGAACTATTGTTCGAACCGCATTTATCGGCCGCGCCCGACAGTCTGTCACACTGGTCGTTATTAAAACAAATATTCCGAACTTCGTCGTCAATGTATCCGTCCCCGGATTCAACTACCGAATAGTCGGGAACACCCGTTCGGCGATTGTTGGTCCTGGGCGGAATACCTGCCGAACTGCACGGGTGCGTCGTCGAAACAGGCAATTGAAGAGTCTGTGGGTCATACTCGTCATCCAAAATGCACTGTTCGAGTCTTATAAGAATATCGTTCTTAGCACCCGTGCTGTTAATATCGCGTAACTCACACGCCGACTTAAGTTCCGCGATCGACATTTGAAAAATAGTTTTCGCAACGCTAGACATCGTGTTTTTGTTATTGTTGATAACCACAATATAAACAACGACGCTATCACACACACGACCCGGCTGAAATTAGGTACGATAACCGATACCCGATAACGACGGCGGACGCGATTCTGGCGCTATGCTTATCACGTGAGCCGACCCGTAGAGACGACTGGTTATCACCGGCCTAAAGTCTACTTGTGCGAGAACGGCTCAAAGTACCGCGTACGCGTGACGGGAAAATGAGTTAATTAGATGCGAATAAACGCTATCGTTCGGTAACCACCGAAGACCTGCTAAACCCGATAATAACCAATTTACTCTCTATTTCCGTCAATGCTGACACTCGTTGCCGGCCAAGTCGCACTTATCGGGGTCTTTCCTAACCAGCGAGCTAAATTAGTACTTTCGGTTTGGCGAAATATTACGTAAGCAGCTATTTTATGTGACACAAAATAAAATTTACTTACGGTTTCGCCGAACTCGTACTTAATCCGTGGTCTGGTATACGATTCCTCGGGGAGCCAATTTGTCACGTAGCACAATATAATAATAAAAGAAAAACGAAAAACGAAAAGAGAAACAACACCACAAAAGGTGTATACGATATTAGGGAACAGTTAATATAAGAATAATAAAAAAACAACCTGTCTTTCTTATAGGAATAATAATTATAATAATATAACCACCGGAGGTGCGGAGGCACAGCTGCACAAAAAAATAGGTATCACACGACAAATACAAAGTCAACGGAAAAATATATATATATATATAATAATGTATATATATCTGATGTAAAATAACTGTCGCGACAGATGCCGGTCTGCGAAGGGCGGCGGGCGGAGATCGATCGTAACGAACGGTTAACGATAGACAAAAACGCCGCGGGAGCTTGGGGGCTCATCGCCGACTCAGAAACTGGTTCGATTAATCGCTCGGGTGTCCCGATTGATTATCGAACGAGTGGTGATACCTAGGCAAGGGGGTCTAGCGGGTGAGATCGCGGTATTCGTGCGACACGACCGTGTCACCATGAATTTCTTTTAGTATTTTTTGATCCATTTTCAACATATTAAATATTTCATGACACGATTCATCAAAGTTAGTAAAAACCTTCTTAATTGATTTTAATGAAGATATTTCTAGTTGTGATTTTTCAGAAGTCCAATATTTATTGATATGTGAAAAGAGCCTTTCAATTGGTGCACTGGTCTCTGGAAGACATTAAACAAATTCACACAACTTTTCTAAATTAGTAACTAGAACAAGTTTTTCCTTCATAAAACGAAAAAACTCTAACCATCGATCTTCGGTTGAAGTATTATTTTTATTCCAATCAGTAAGTTTTTCTTTTGTTAAATACAATTTTAAGTGACCAATTTCATCAAATAATTGATCTTCATTTAAATTTGTACCTAAAGAATTTTTAAATGTTTCACAAGAAGTTGTTATTTGGTTCCAAGTAACAAGGTCATGCAAACAAATCCAAGAAAATAACTTTATATTGTTCATATTTGTAGACCATTTATTTAAATAATTAATACAGCTATAATAAAATTGCTAAGCCTTTAAAGAAAACTGATCATACACATCTTTATTTGGATTTAAACTCTGAAGTTTTGATAACAATGCTTTAACTTTACTTGGTAAAAATAATTCTTCTTTTCTAAGAGCTAAGATGTTAAGAAGTTTAAAATACTCTAATGAAGCTTCAGTAGCACATATTTTATCGCCTTCAATTTTTAAGATTGCTTGATGAAACAATGATGAATTTATGTGAATAAACCACAACCAAACTTCACCAACTGGGTTTTCAAAGATCTCCTTTAAAATTGTTGGACATTCTGTAGACCGAAAATATATTTTTAACGGCTCAAACATTTTAAAATCCTTTCAACAGTTGGCATAAGACTTAGAAATCTTGTTTTTGACAACATTTTTTTGTATTCTACTTCCACAGAATCACAAAATGTTTTTAATGTAGTGACTAGAACAGTGTAAATATAAAAATACTTATAAATCTTTACTACAATGACTTCAATATCAAAGGGTAATATATCAGTTGAATTTTGAAAACAGTTATTTAAAATATGAGCCACACATCCAACACCAACAATAGATGTAGAACAAGAATTAGTTAATTTTTATAACAAGTTGTTTTTACTTTGTCTATTTGGCCCACCAAAATTTGTGTTGGTGTTATCAGCAAATAAACCAATACATTTAGATACAATATCTACTTTTAATAAAGTATTAAATATATATTCATTTAATATTTCAGATGATCCACCTGGCAAATCTTTAAGTTCTAATAATTTGAATTGTATACCCTTATCAGAATCAAAATCTATCACAAGTAATGGTACAACTTTTATTTCACAATTATTGGATGAATCTACCATTACACTAAAATAATAATTTTTTTTAAAGCATTATTCAGTCTTGACTAAGCCTCTTTAACAAATACATTTGTAACAATTACTTCAGATTTATTTCTTCCTAGAGTAAATTTTGGTTCAAATAAAGTTGCAATTAGTTTTGATGTACAATCTTAAGACCTGAAGCTTTGCATGTGATTGATAGTATGGTAGGCAAAAGTTCCTTCCTTTGCCGCAATTAGTAAATTTTCTGAGCTTAAAGTGTTATCTCTAAAGAATTTAGTTGCCATCCTACTCAATGAAACGGCATTTAGAGCTAATTTATATTTCTTTTTTGCTAAATGATTTTTAATACTACCGTGACCACTATGGCACTATTTGAAATATCAATTTCACTTTTACATATTTCACAGTAAACAATGTAAATGGAAAATGAAGTTGGTTTCAAAAACGAAAATTCTTTTTGTAAATTACTATTAAAATGACACTTTCTGCGAGGCGGACTCATCTTAAAATTAATTAAAAACAATTAACAAGTACAAAATCTCAACAATAATTAATTGTAATCATTAAAATTATTATCATTAATTAAGATACCAACAGCTTTGGTAATTGAGATACCTGAGGTGTGGTAATAGATAATCACTGCGATAATAGATTGTTATTATTATGCATCGAGGTAGATCTCGATGTTATTATTTTTATAATATTCATGAAGACTATATTATTATAGTCTTCGTGATATTATTATTAGATAGTATCTAAAACTGTGATTACAATATTAACACTATCGTCTATATCACAGTATTAAAACTTTTTTTTTGACAACAGAATTTAAGTAATTTTTTCCATTTGGAATTATTAAATTATTAAAAATAAGTACATTTAAGTGTACTTCAACCATTTATTTAGGACAGTAGGACATGTTACCAAAAAACAATACTGTCCTTATAAAATAAGTACGTTTGGTCACCATAGATATATATTATCATTATATCATATTGAATATAACTAAATAACTGCTATAGTATTTATTATTATATACTAGTAAATTATTAACAATATTATTCATATTATTATTATTTATTATTTACAATTATTGTTATATAAATATTTTTTACAGATGGAAACATGCTGAATGCACAATGAGAATTGCAATAAATGATCAGATAGAGGACCAAACACTAGTGGGCTGAACGATTTGATTCAAGCTTTTTTCGATCACTTTATGAAAGATTCGAAGAAGAAAATTACACAAATTTGATATGTATTATATTATAATATAACTTGTAAATTTTTTTCACAGTTTATAAATTATAAACTGTATTTATAATAAGTAGTGGAAGGAAACTATTCAATAAATAATAAACTTTAATTACAATATTTTTTCTTTTTTCATTTAAAAATAATAAATTTATAGGTTAAAATAAAAAATATATGTATAAAAATTGATATTAGAAGTTAGTTTATAAGTGGTTTTTTTAAAGTAAAGGTAATATTTTATAGATAGTGAAAAGAAAAATGTTAAATTCAATAATTTATGAATTTTTAAAACATTTTTTTATATTAAATACTAAATCCTGTAAAATCATGTCTGATAATGAATTAAAATAAAATTGTAATAGTTCGTACATGAATGAAACTTTTGACAAACATGAATTAAATGTTTTAGTTTCAATAACAGAGTTATTTAATGTTCTTCCCAAAAGAACCACCCATAAGAGGAGATTCTTTAAGATTATCTAAATACTTGATGAAAGCTATTTTTTTTTCTTCTAAATCATGTATTGTCACATTATCAGCTTGCAATTGTTTTTGAAAACGTGAATATAAATATCCTAAATCTGTTATAAAGCATAAAAGTTTCAATTTTTCATAATCAGTGAGAAATTTTAAAAATCCTGTTGTAACTGATTTAACTTTCAAGTCTTGGGATAATTCTAATATTTTAGTAAAATATTTGACCAAAATGTTCCAGTTTTTTAAAATTCCTAAACATAAGCTGTATGTGAATTCTGTCCATCTAACTTCAAAATAATATGGTAAACTAATAAATTTACATTTTTCTTCACTGGCAATTTATTTTAATTCTTTGGTGCGTAATGGGGATTGGTGAAAATAACTTGATATGGATACACATGCTTCTATATTTTTTTTTCTTCAACCACGTTTGCTGTTAATTTTTCCCATACTAATGAAGTGCGGTGCACAGAACACCATATTTTTATCAATGGTAAACTTTTATCTGCTCGTTCTTTTTTAAGGATAGACCATAGTCCATTTTTTTCACCTGAATTAATGGATGCACTAACAGTTACAATTGAAGACATTAAACCTAGTAAGTCATCCCATGGTATAATTTGATTAACTGCTTTTCTAATTGCATCATAATACCCTCTGACGCCTCTAGATTCTGGTTCTTCAAAGCTTAAAAAATTAATTCAGGATTGCCTTCACTAGTCACTATTTTAACTAGTACATGAATGTTATCAATTTGATTTCGATCAACAGACTTATCTACTCTAAGTGATACAAAAATACAAGACTTTAATTTCTCTGTCAAGTTTGGTTGATCTGCTTCTACGACAACTTTATGGAATTTAATGATTAATAGGAGTAATATATTGCAGATCTCCGTCATTAGGAACAAATGGAACAAACTCATCCAAAATATTTAATTTATTTCTTTTTAAATTGGCTATTTCATTTGATGGCCATGACCATGCACTATATGTTCCTTGCTTGGCATCATTATAAACTGTACATAAAAATTTTGATATTTTTTTAGCTAATTTTTGTTTTGAGATAGTATCTTATTCATTGGACCATTAGTAATTTTATTAGAAACAATTAATTTAATTTATTTATCTTGTTTTAAGCATTCAATGTGTACTGTAACAATATTTGGGTACATGTAACAAATATTGCATCGTACTAATTTTCTACCCTTAATCTTATATATAAAAATGAATCGCAAAATGTGTTGGTAAGCGCATAACTCAACAACCCCTGGACCGATTTGGCTGAATTTTTTTTTAAATTGAAGAGCTCATTGCGGAAAAGGTTCTTACGGACGAAAAATTTGAAAAAGTTATCAGGTTTGAGAAATATGACGATATGGTGATGAAATTACAGAGGTGCCATCTGTCCAGCAAATAGTAAACTAAATTATTTTTGGTAGTCAATGGCAACCATTTAAATAAAATAAATAATTTATTTAAAATGTTATAGCAAGGTTGTTTTTAATAATGAAAGCAAATAGACGTACAAACTAAAATCGTTGTCATAGTAAAAAAGAAATTAAAAATCTAAATATATAAAAATGGAGACAAAAATGTATAAGACAATGTATAACTGTCACTGCAGTTCAGCAAGAAAATAAACTATATTAATGTCGCTATTGATTATGATTGAATATAATAGTTACAGATCTGTTGTTATATTTTGTTAAAACCATATCAACAAAAAAAAGAATTAGCGAAATAAGTCAATGTTCATTGTTCACAGTAAATTTCAAATTCACAGCAATAGACTAACATAACAAGTTATACTAAGTTTTATTGTTTTACCAACAGGCAACAATACAAAAACCACGAGATGGCACTTTATTGTATTTTACCCACTGTAGTAAAAAAAAAAATCAAAAAACTTTGAAACTTAAGTGTTAGAAATTATAAACTTCTTATACACATCTCGCGGGGTCCGCAATCCACCACGTGTGGATTGCCTTCATGATAATATACTGCTCTCATAATCATAAGAGAGTCTCACGGCAACGGTAAGCAGAATGAATATATATTATGACTTGTAACTCACTGACTGATAAACGTAGAGCCTGAACAATGATAGATCGATGCTTACAATTTACACGGTACATTCGTAAAATCGTATCACAAATTTAGTGTGTAATAAGAAAGCATTTTACAAAATTCGCATATTAAAGTGGTGCTTTCACAAGATTTTTGAGAATCAAAACAGTTAATGAAAATGTCTAAGTTTTGAACACCGTTAAACCGAATAATAAATAACAAATTAATCAAAATTCGAATCATATTATATAGAATTTGCATTTTTAACGGGCAACGGCCAACGAAGTGCACGGGGTCAGCTAGTTTCATTTATTTTTTCAAAACAACTATGATCTGAATTAATTGTAGTAGATGTTTTACTACATTCTGTTTCCACTAACACATCAGTTGTTTTATTAGTATCTACTGTATGAACATTAGATAACTCTGAAATAATATTTATATTTTTAATACAATTTAATATTATGCATAATTAATATAAACAATAAATTATATGACAGGCAACATTGATTTACAACATTATTGTACTATTATGAATTATATACAGGGTGTTCCAAATTTCATGTGACAGCAGATTTCAGCATGACGTCCTTAAATTAGAAAAAATTGAACTATGTGAAAAGCTTTTTAAATCACATAAACAAAATTATTTTGATGTTAATTTTTTTTTTTTTTTAATTGGAACGGGGAGGTTTGAGGGGTAACTTTTAAAATTCATATGGGAACCTATATTTTTGAAATATGATTCATGTAGGGTTTATTTTTTAATAAATTTTGATGTTTCACTCGTCATTATGCATCAATAATTTAAAAAGTTATTTACATTTGAGTTTTGAATTAAATTTGTTAAATGCCATTAATAAAAATAATAATATATTTTTGTGCTTCTGTCATACGCCGATGCATTGTTGTACAACCTTTATAATCTGTACAGATAGTGTACAGGTAATTAAGGTTGTAACTATTAATTTATTATAGTATAAAACGTATGTTTAGTATCTTAATTTAGTTTTATATTACATGGGTAAAATTGATAATAATTAAAAAAAAAAGAATAATACTATAATATTATGTATATTACATAATTGTACTATTTATAATGCTATCATTGAAACGGTTTTTATCTTTTCAATAATTTTACATAATACTTATTCATTTATTATTCATATAAAATAAAGTTATAAAAAAAGGTCATACAGTAGATAAATAGGTAATTATACAAAATTATTGTATAAATTATATTATACAACATACAATTATGTATACAAATATATTTTTTAATATAAATAATAAATAATAACATAACTACTTTCAAAGTTTGTCTGAATCAAGTTAATTTTAGATATAACATTTCTAAACACTATAAAACGACAACATCGGTTTCAAAACCGTGTATGATTAAAACTTCGCGTTCAGCGTAATGCTAAATTATGCATAAAAATCAAATAGATTTTGAAAGAACATTACCTTTTCATAACATTAAGATATGATCAATCCAATATTAAATTATAATAACTAGGGCTTAGATGTTGTTAAATTAATTAAAATATATTAAAGACGGTTATGGCTAGACTAAGGTACTTAAAAGCTTTAAAAACAGACAAATAATAAAATGATCAAATACATACATAATATGTACACTAAAACAATACAATTTCGACTGAATTTATTTAAAAATTTATTTATTATTTATTTTGTATTATTATTTTTTCTTTTTTTTAATAATTATACCCACGAACTACCAAGGTTTATAGATAATAGAGGTTGCCGCATTTACAAATTATGAAATTTTAGGAGTGGGAGAAACCACACAGTGACGTCAGCCGAAGTACAAAATGCCAAAATGTATATTTATTAAGTATTAACGTTCAACTGCTGTATTCGGTCACTACTCACGTGTTTTCTATTGTTCATTACATTTCATTTTTTGTTCAATCCACGTTTAGTATTAAAAAATATTAAGACATGACAACAAAATCATTAAAACCCAAAGGTGGATCATGTTGTGCTGTAGCAACATGCATTAATTATGCTGGAAAGGTGAAGCGAGATGGAAATACTAATAATATATCATTTTACAGGTAATAATTATAATAATATAAATAATTTAATACTAATTAAGTTAATTATAAATGTAAATTCAATCGTATGTATAAAATAAATATTATTTTGTTTGAGAATGAATCCTTTGTACCTACAGTTTTAATTTATAAGTTGCAATATTTTTAATTACTCAAATGAAATGACCAATAGATACGGCAATACCTCAAAAATTGTTTGCTCAGTTAGCATACTTTCAAACAAAAATATAGATTTTACTCTAATTTTTAGATTTCCAAAAGACCCAGAGCTACAAAATAAGTGGGCTCTAAAGTGCAGAAGAGGAGATAGTATGAATCCTTGTTTATCATATATGTGTTCTGAACATTTTAGTGATGATGCATATGTTCGAGATCTTAAAGCCGAACTCTTAGGTAATTATATTTTTAATTAAATTACCTCATAATGACAATATTTTTATCAAATTGTTTTAATAATTTTAGCATACACTCCTAAATTTTGTAAATTAAAACCTGATGCATTGCCTACCCTAAATTTACCAGAAGATTATACCCACAGTAATGTAGCATCAACATCATCATCTAGTCGTAGAAGTAGAATGGAATTAAGAAAAAAAAAAACAGGTGATTATAATTATATTATGTTATCATTAATTACTAATAAATATTTATATTATCTAAATATAATTTTATTATGGCTTAATTTTGTGTTAAAATAAATCATTTTAATTTTTCATAATTTAAATAAGTTGAATATATATTATATTTTTTTTTTATCATAGTGTTTTTATGTGTTATAGGATCATGATGATTTAATAACTTCAGTTATGAATACTGATACGAATTGGCCTTCTGATGTATCTAGTTCCACAGTAATGATTGATGATGATTCCACACTTCCACCAAAACCCAATTATGAACAAATGTACAACGAACTACTTAAAATGTATGAAGTCTTACAAAATGAATCTAATATAAACTCTCATAAACATGAACAATCTAAAAAAGAACCTGTTATTGATTATCAAAAAATCAATCAATCTCTCAGATCCTCAAAACAACATTTACAGACAGCAAACTCACTTTTAACAAAAAATAAAAAAGACTGACAAAAGAAATTAAATTGCTTTCTAAGAACAAAAGTCGTGCGGTTGATGTTGAAGCTAAAAAATATTTATCGGCAATATTTTCTAAAAATCAAATAGACTTGATAATGAAAAAGAAAAAGAAAGTTCACTGGACTACTGAAGACATTTCAAAAGCATTTACTTTGAGATACTTCAGTAAACGAGCCTATGTTTACGTTAAGGATGAATTGCACTATCCTTTGCCTGGTAAATTATATTTATTTTATTAACTTTGTTATTTCATTACAGAAATAATACTATAATTTAATTATACTTAAATATTTTAGGACTGTCTTCTCTCCAAAGATGGGCAAAAAATATAGACATGCGAAATGGTATTCTTGAGGATGTATCAGAATGATGCAGCTTAATGGTAACACATTACAAGATTATGAAAAACTCACCATCTTAATGTTCGATGAAGTAAAAATATCCAGTACTATGGAATATGATGTACTCCGTGACGAAGTTGTTGGCCCCCATAGTCAAATGCAAGTGGTTATGGCTAGAGGGATCGCATCACAATGGAAACAACCTGTCTTTGTTGGTTTTGATCAGAAGATGACAAAATCTATTCTTTTCAGTATTATTGATGGACTGGATCAAATTGGGTTCAATGTTTTATGCTGCAAAAGTGATTGTGGGGGTGGAAATGTTGGTTTATGGAAAGCATTGGATGTTACCTATGAAAACCCTGTATGCTCTACTCCAAACGGAAAAGAAATTGTATTTATTCCTGATGCCCCTCATATTTTGAAACTAATAAGAAATTGGTTATTAGACACCGGATTTCAATTTAATGAACAGCTGATCAACAAAAAACCATTAGAAAGTTTAATTAAACAAACATCAACAGAAATTAGTATTTGTCATAAGCTTAGTGAAGAGCATTTAACCTGTGAAGGACCTCAGCGTCAAAAAGTAAAATTAGCCTCACAATTATTGTCTCATACGACTGCAACAGCTCTTTTACATTACAAACCTATTGACGATACAAAGTTACTCAATGATACTGCTAATTTTATCAAACTAGTCAATAATTGGTTTGATTTGTGTAATGTTTCTCATTCAAATAACCATCGGACCCCTTTTACAGCTCCTTATGGATTATACTTGGATAAAAAAAATTCACTATTTGATAAAATGTACAATACATTTTTGTTTATGAGATGCAATGGAAAATATAGTCTTCAAATTTTCCAAAAAGCAGTTCTCATGCACATAAATGGTTTGAAACTTCTTTTGAAAATTGTTTGCGATCATGGATTAAAGTATATTTTATCTAGTAAAGTTAATCAAGATGCACTGGAAAACCTATTTTCACAATTACGGACTAGGGGTGGGTTAAATGACCATCCATCTCCTTTGAATGCCTTATATAGACTTCGTATGATAATATTGGGAAAAACTCCCGGTGTAACTTCTAATCAAATGAATACCACTGATAGCAATAATGAAGAGTTTTTATTAGCCAAAACCATGAAGAAAATTGATTTGAAAATAAATTATGTTTCTGAAAATATTGATGACAGTGAAAATTCTACAGATACAAATAGTGATAATGAGTCAATAGTAAATAACTATAACAAAATTGAAATGGTTCAAGATGCAGTTGAATACTTGGCAGGATGGGTAGCTAAGACATTCAGACTCAGATTTCCTGAGCTTGGTTCAACAACAACAGACAACATTTAAATGAAAGCTCCCATGGACATGATTATGGGATACTTCAATGGATAAATCACTTATCCTATGGTGGTTTAATAGTTCCCAGTGATGAATTTAAAAATAATATTTTTAGAATAGAAAGACTTTTTAATAAAATAACCAAAAATAAAATTCCTGAAGGACAAGGAGTAGGTAGTTAAAAATTTAACAAAAAAAATATTTAATAGAATGGAAATGCCTGAAAAGTATTATCCTGTTGTGCAGAATATATAAAACAAAGGATTCTCATACGAATGAAGTATTTAAACCACCACAGTAATTTACTCACAAAAAAAAGAAAAGCTAAAGTAAATCTACAACGACTTCAAAAACTTAGAAGACTTATGACATAATTTGTATATTATTATTATGTATTATTAATTATTATAATTTTTGTATATATTATCCTATTTTATGTATTATTTTGTATATTAAAATAATTTGTGAAAATAATAGTTTTAATTTTTGTAATTGATTTATCTGTAATGTACTTAGTACAATAGTACCTACTCTAAATATCAACAGAAAAATTATAACACACTACATATTTATATAGGAGTTTTAAAGAAAGTATTCATGTCTCATAGCAAAATTTTTTCATAATTATACAATTCTACGTAAGTAATAACTATAATAATCAACCTTTTTAACTCAATTCAAATAGTTGAATTACAATTTTGGGTTAACAAAAAAATTTAGTACATGAGTAGCGAGTATAGATGCTTATAATTACATGTTACTACAACTAGATACAATTCGTAAAAATTAAAAAATAGTTAAATAATATTATTTTGATTGTTATCTATTATTGGTGTAATTAAAACCTGTCCAAAAAAATAGCGAAAAATAACGAATTATATTACCCATAAAGCTTAATATTTCTAAATAATAAAATAAATATTCAATAACAATTCATCGATATTAATAATAGCAGTAAATCAATAAGTATAATAAAAAAAAAAAAATACCTAGCATAAAAATAAAGATATAAAGTATATGCTTTGACAGCATTTCTCAACGCGCCGCCTTGAATTTTGTACTTCGGGTGACGTCAGAAGATAAGGAATGGTGCGGGGTGATCGATTTATTTACATGACTATGAGGCAACCTCTATTATCTATAAACCTTGACGAACTACTACATATGTAGTAGTTCATGATTATACTTATTACTTCAATATCTATGTCATCGGATAAAAAAAAAAAACCGATAGGTTCATACATAGATCATCTTTCAATAAGTAAAATACATAAAATATGCAAAACATATGCAGTTGCATACATACATACAAATGTAAAGTTTTATTATTATAAATATTATAGTTAAAGATTTTAATTTTATTATAACAACATCAAAATCCTAATCATGACATCAAACATTATTAGTAAGTATTTTAAATATGTCCAATTGCATCAGTAAAAAATATCTCTGAGTATATTAAAATAAGTGAACTATCAAGATATTATGTATGGTTCACTAAATTTAAAAGCAAATTCATTGTTTTAGAAAGACTATCCATTTTAGATTCTGAACGGAGTGAAGAATGTATTGATTTTACAATGATGTGTGTTTTTTTTTTTTTTTTTTTTTTTGTGTCTGTCACCACGTTTTGGAGCAGTAAAAGTGCTCTGATTTTAAAAAGTGGACCCTGTTTCGGATAGGAAAGTGAATGTAGTTTGTACTTTGGGGGGGTCAAAAGTAAAAAATTTCCAATAGTTTTCAAAAGCGCCGGGAAAAACCAAAAAAAAAAATGACGGAAAAACGGGAATTTTTACGCAAAACCAGTTTTCGACCAAATCGATTTTTTTTTATGGTTGTAATTCAAAAACTAATCACTGAAAATACTTGAAATTTTCACCAAATGTTAATGTCAGTGGTATCCGTATATAGTTAAATTTTCAAAAAATTTTGACGTTTTTTGAGTTATTTATAGACCACTGAAATTTTCGATTTTTATGAGAAATTTTTTTGGATGACCAAAAAGTTTTGAAAATTTAATACAAGGTTCCTTAAGAGTTGTTTTTAATGTAGCTAAAAAAAATTAAAAATCGTTAGTCACAATTTTTTTTTATAAGCGTTTATAGTTCAAATTTTTATGAAATCTGTCGAAAACGCGAAAATTTGCAAGTAATTTTGAAGTTGAAAAATCATAAAATTTTTTTCTTTTATAACTAAGTTTTGAAAATTTGGTACAAGGTTCTCCATAAATATTTCTACAAATATCTGTAAAAAAAACTCTACCGGATTCAGACAAAAAATTTTTATGAGTGTTTGAATTTTAAATTTTTATGAAATTGCGTAACGATAACGATTTATCCTCAAACGATTTTAAATATTTGTTATTATTCAAAAAGTATAAGTCGTAGATACTTGAAAATTTTACCAGTTATTAAGATTCGCGTTTTCTTTACGTGATTTAAATTTAAAAATATTTTGACTTTTTTTGAGCTATTTATAGACAACTGAAATTTTCAATTTTTCTGAAAAAATATTTTTGAAGTGTCGATAAAATTTTTTTAGCCCTATCAAAATACTTGAAAATTTAATACAAAGTTCCTCATATGTTATTTTTATAGTGATTAAAAAATTATAAGAATACATAGGCACGGAAACATGGGCGACCCAACACTGGATTTTCAAGAATTAAAAATCTAATCAAGATAATAAAAGTCGAAAAACTAACAAGTGGTTGGAACATAATTATCATCAACTATCTATAGATTACGGTGATGTCAAGTATGAAAAAGTCGGTAAAATATTGAATTCATTAAAGTTTACCTGCATTTACATCAAAGGCGAACAGAAAAAACAAGTTCTTATGGAATATATACCATACGTAGTACTCATCAACATTGAAGACATAGGCTGTCCTCGTTTGGATCAAATATGTGATGACGAAACTTTACCATGTTGTATTTTTCATATGGAATTTAATCCTAAACAATGTACATTTTATAAAGATTTTGCTATAAGAAAATGGTTTATAAATAATTCTTAAAAATATAACAATAAACATAATTATATTTTAACATTGTTTTTTTTTTTATTTTTATGGCAACATAATATATGTGATAATATTTACAAAATAAATAACAATATATACATGGTATTTACAAATTTGAAATATATGTACAGTTTCAATTATTTAGTCATGGATTCCAGTAGAAGCAATCTCATTAAATATTTTTCAGATTCATCCCACTCATGACCACCAGTATCTATCTCATGATCTAGCCAATAAAAAATCTGCTCATCATCATCATCCCTATAAAATTATAAATATAAAATAATTTTAAAACTTACTCTAAACTATAATGTCCATGAGCCAGTGTATGTATTTTATCCTCGAGCACCACCCTTTTATCATAAAAGTTATTCAGTGTTAATTTATTTGTTTTGATTTTCATTAACTTGTGTTTAAACGATCGTATGGAAACATTCTCTCTATTGAAATCCATCTCCTCCACACCAAACAATCACTTTTTGTGATCATTGAATGTCATATGGTTTGTAACCACGTGCTGTCTTATCCCCTTGGCCCTGATTTTCTCCTTTCCGGCCAAAATTAATGTGTATGATTCGGCTCTTTTAACGCACACAATTCAGTCATTATATCACCTCTGGTCTCGTCAGAAAACATACCTGGGATCTTTTTAAGCTCGGCTATATAGTGTAACGAGAAATCGTTTATACTGCCGATAATTACGACAATAATACTACTACCACTACCAGTGGAGTACGGCCGAACTAAAAAGTCCGTGGCGCGCACACTACTGCCACACTACGCGCACGATAGATAGCGTTAATGAGCCAGGACATAAGAACTACGAAAATGATCAGCCTTTTTATGCCATTTAAAGGCTATTAATTAACCTTATACAATATTAACAACCATATTTGCATACAGTATGGATGATATCCTAATCAATTATACCGTTGTTAATTGTATATGAATAAGTAAAACATAAGAAACTTATACATTGACAACACGGAATACTACCACTGGGGAAAATATGCAAACAGGCATATATACCGCCCAGCAATCATCAATCGATACATTCTCTCCCGATCGATTACACTGTCGTATAACGGAGATAATACAGAGGAATACTGTTGCGCCGTCAGCACTTACATTAGCAGCAGTTTACTGACGACTCGCGGATGTGTGGGAGCAAAATGATATTAACACGAGTATGATACACAGAGCATATAATAATTAATTCATGTATCAACCAACAATATAATTTTTTTTTTACATCGCCGAAGACGTCTCTTCGAACGATTGCACTAATAAGAATACTTATACTAATAATAATCTCTACACGTGAATGTACAATAATGTGAAATAATGAAAGGAGCACAACGAGGGTGCAATATGTAAAAACAATCAATATAAATACAAATAATATAATAAATAATTAACGATACCACTGGTCACACTTGATATCGCGATCCCACGATGTCGCAGAAAAGACGATGTAGACGGCCTGGCGGGGGTGGAATTGTTGACCTCTCGCGGCGCGGCGTTGTAACGTGTCTCCCGACACGCGAGAAACTCCGCAGATAATATAAAATAGGTGCACACGAAACTGCGGGCACGCGTAATTAATTTGCAACGGGTGATGTCTGAGAATCAAACCCGCATACAAAATAATACGTAAAAAAAGAGGCGAGCGACCCCACGGTCCTGGCCAACTATACCAGACGGTGGTGGTAAAAAGACAGCGACGGCCGGGGCGCGGACAACCGGTGGTCAGCGACGCCGGTCGCCAAAAGCTCGCGCAAGCGCATCTCGGCGTCGGGAGCGGGCGAGGTGACACGACAGTTGTCGTCACAGGCGCGAGAACTGGCTCAGGCTCAAACAAATACAGTCTGCCTGTATTAACGCCCTGTATTGTTGTCTCCGGAGTACGACAGCAATCGATCTCAGTGCCGCCGCAGATAGGAGTCAGCCACAGCCGCGACCCATCCGCCACCAGACGCCGAAGACAGTTACCAGCAGTCGGATTTCCCTACCTTCCCTTTCCTCATCCTTGTCGTCCATATCTTTGTATACGGACTATGGTAATACCATAGTAAACTACCTATACAAAGATATACGCATCATCTCCCGTTCCTTTCCGGTAGTATTGTGTACGGACTAAGGCAGTACCTTAGTATCACACCTGCACAATATTATCCGGACTCCCCTGCTTCCTTAATTTACCTCCTTGTTACCTCCATAGCCGTACCGATCGTGAGTCAGACATACACTTTTTTATACGTGTTCTATTTTCTTTTTTTATTATATGCTCGAAGAGCGAAAACACATTAAAAGAAAATATTGTAATTCTGTATTAACTGTTACAACTATTGTTTTGTGTTTAAATAAAGTATATGTAAATGACAATCTAAAGAAAAATCACTTGTAAAAGTCATTTCGTTACAATAGCAAGGGTGATCTTTCGGTAGGTCAGATGTATCCATTCGATCTAACAAATTTGGGTTGTTAGTTAAGTCCTCATAAAAATCTTTCGTGTTTATATGATACACTAGAGAATCTAAAATAATAATAATAATATATATTACATTTATTCAAACATAACGGTTTTATATATTTATTTACCTGTATCGGTGTACATTAGCTTAATATTATCTCCAAAGTGTTTTTTCGTAACGTTGAAATGATAGTCGTACATTAAGGTTTTACTTATATCAAGAACTGCAAATCCTAAAAATAATAAGTGTTAATAAATCTATAATAGAAAACGATATATATATATTTACCGATATAGATAGGTTTATCAACTTTAATAATTTTGTTCTCAAGCTCCACAGCGTTGAGATTATCATTATACCAAGTAGAGTGCTTGAATATAGCCTTACTGATCAACTTCTGCAACCTCTTCTCACACGACACTAGCTCCATCTTCATTTGCTTGCGTTTTGATTCCATCATTTTCCCTATATAAAGTAAAATTTTAATGTTAAAAATGTTTGAAAAGTTTATTAGTAACCTACCAAATACAGCGTTATTCATTAGTTTAAAGAAATCCCTCTCAAAATCGTTCCCAGCCTTCTTCCTCATCTCAGTGTTAAGTTTTATGTAATCTGCCAACTACGCAGACTGGTTAAACTGTATAACTCTATGTACCTATAAAAATAAGAAAAATGTTAAAAATCTGTTTGAAATCTTATTGTTCGCGCCAAACAATTAGCGCATCTAAGTGTCCATGCCCGACGACGACCAGTCTCTTATCATCTACCTCTTAATCGTTTTCCCTTCTCTGTCATCCACCTCTCCATCTTTACTTGGTGAATTATTATCATTGTTTTTTTTGTTTATTTATTATCGTTGTCTTATATGTTATCTATGTAAATTATTGGTCAGATGTTGCTGTACGTTCTCATTATTGTTTGTCTTATATCATTAATTATTATTATCACTGTTGTTTATATTATGCGGCCAACGCCCTAATTATTATTATTTTTTTTTTTATCTATATTATTGGCGTCGGTGTGTCTGCCGTCTGCCGTTTTTCCGTCTGTTGTTTTTTCTTCGTTTTGTTGCTCGCTATTAAAGCGACGCTCATTTTTGTTTTGTTTTGAATCTTTTTGCGTGGTCCGCTATTAAAGCGCCATATTATTTATTCGCATCGTATTCTGCTAATAAAGCGATATACATTCTATTTTTGTGTACAACTTACTCAACCGCCAATACAAAAATCCCAGTGTCCCAGTAACCCATGATCCAAGGTATGAGTTCGGTGGTCTTCCGTCACCAAACAAGTAAGTCCGCTGTATACTTTTAACTGTCCGGACAACAGCGCGGGACTTGGATTGTCGCGACCCCAACATCAGTGCCGTCTGTCGTTCATGCGTAAGTCCGCCAGCAACGTACGTTCCGTTGTGTGAGAGGCCGCCCAGGCCATCTAGTTCGACAGCGGCCTACTGCAGCCCATGCCGTCACCGTCCACATCTCAAGACCTCATTAAGTTAAGCTTAGCATAAGTCTTTTCCCTATTGGTGTAAGCTCGGTGATCATTGCACCAGATCGATCCGACCACCGAGCCCCCTCCCCATAATTAAATTGCACCGTTCTGAAATTGCCTCCCGTTCTCTCCCGTACGTTCGGTCAGTGGACGTTAGGTTGCCTATCGGCTACTATATCAGGCGAAGGCATAGGGTTGCCTATCTATTGCATTTGCGGCGTTATAGTATGGCAGTGGCCATAAGGCGTTAAGACAACCCAACTTTTCGTATTCTCGCAAAGGCGAGTGGTCCTTCGGGTAGTCCCAATTGAGGGCGATTACACTTATAAAATGCAGATATTTACTTTTTCAACTATTAAACCGTTTTTAATCGCCTACTGGAGGTTTCTATAGTGTATAACGTAGTTTGTCTTTTTTTCAAATGTAGCCATCAGTTTCCGTACCTTTGATCCACGCGGTATACTATTTTGTGGCAGGAAAGACAGGTCGTTATGGTTATAGTGCAACTCACTCGACATCTACTTCATTTACCCGTCCTTTATCCTATGTGACTGTTAAATCGTCCAAACCATTCAAGTTGGGTTCAACCCAGTTGAAGTCACCGTACGGCATGTACTCTGACATTTCCCATACATATAAGTTGTTACCTATAAAGTTGAAAAGTTGAAAAATATTTTTAAAAATAAAATATTTATACTTACAGTCCTGGTATATCAACCACGATTTCTCCTTCGTTTCGTCATAACCAGGCGTTTTAGCATTGTTGGCCTTACGGCAATACCGCATGCTGGTCTACACCAATCCACCACGAATACCTAAAAAAAAAAAAAAAAAAAATGCTTAAGTATATGTATTTTTAAATATAATATTATACTAACCGTTCTCAAACATCAAGAGCATATTGTAATCTGTCAGAAATTCTAACTTCTTACCGTATAAGTATACATTGCGTGGAAACTTAAACCGGGTGCAGTGAAATAGTGAGTGGCATCCAGGTTATAAGTCTTCATACAGACATCGCGAAAGTTTTCAAAGATGTCCGCCAACAGTAATACATAACACATAACTATTGAGTATTACTTTTATAGTTTGGGTGTCATGACCAAGTTCTGTGACTATCAAGTTGACACGGTTAATTGGTCAATGGTTCGTGGTTACAATGATTATATTTGTTTCATATAAGAAAGTACAATATAAAACATAACAATTATTTAAATGTAGGTATTTAATAGGTAGGTATAAGAAAATATACATCCTATAGAAATGTTTGCATGATAAAATATATTTAGGTGAATCTTATTTTACATTCATAAAATGCTTTTCTTAGTTAATAGCATAAATGTACGGTAGGTAAGTATATCAAATTTTAGCTTACTATGCATAACTAAAGTTCTCACTTTTGCGGTACGTACTACGTCCCACGACGCACTGTTGTAACGTGTCCGCTTCAGCACTCGAAATAGAATTAGATGTATAATAAAAAATACACAATTGTTTATATTATTCAAAGTATTTATTTATTAAAACATAACAAACGTCTGTTCTGGATTTAGAAGTACATACTCTCGTCGTCTCTCGTATTCGACTCCCCGAGTTTGTCTAACACTTTCCTATTTATGCTATTCGGAGTCACCTTATTATGATGACGTCCGTACGATCTCAAGGTGTACTCTATTTCTAGTCATCACCTTTGACCTGCGCACACGCTTTCCTATAATATGGACTTTTAACAAAGTCAACGAATGTCAGTACATACATACTTATACATATTACTTATATACTAATAATAAGGATTATTACATTCCTCCATCCCTAGAATGAAATTATATTTTGATACAATAAGAACTTAAATACTATGCCTAAATTCTAAAACAATTATAATTTCATACAAAAAACATTTTTTTTTTATATATATCAGTTACTCTGATTGCGTCAAAATGTACAGGGTTATAATCGCGTAATGGTTCCGGAAGTGCTGTTGAAACAATACAATATTTTTTAAACATGCTACAAACAAATAAGATTATAAACAAAATTACAATGCTATAAAACATATAGTTATAATTTTTGTGTACCTCGTGTACAGATTGTTTTGTAATTTAATAATCAATATCTTTATTTATGTCATCCAAAGAACTAGATATAGAATTCAAATCGTGTAGTTTTTCAATTTTTCCCAAATTTTTAAATGATGGTATACTAAACGTAGCATCCTGCTTTAATTTTAGATCAACCGTAATTATTTTTGTTTCCGTTATTATATCTACTAATTGCGAATTTTGTAACGATGTAACTGGTTGCAATTTATTTTGGCTTGCATACCCTTTACATTGTTCTTCGATTGTTAATAACCCTGTTCCTATTAGCTCTATATTTTCTGATCTTTCGTCTACCCCACATGTTAGTACTACATTCTCGTGTTCTACGGTATAGATCCACGTGTTCTTAAATTTTAATTTATGAAATATACTTCCATATAACTCAAAATATAAATATTTACACATTTGCGTTTTTTCCTTTTGTTTCGTAAATAACGTCATTGCACAGTTAGTATTTGCATTTTTAGAACGTATAGGTTGTACAGCATAACAGATAAAGTAATTAACTAATCTTTTACATGAGTTTAATTGTTGTGGTGTAAAGGTCGTAAAATATTCATTAGAAGGACTTATCGCAATATAATCATACGTATTTTGTACGTACGCGAACTGTTTGTTTTTAATGTTAATCGGCATCGGAATTATATTATACAAAATAAAATTCTGTTGATCTACCAATGGTATTTTAATATTAAACATCAGTAATTGATTATGATACACAACACTGACCTCTGATAATTGATACAAGTTATATGGGTCAATATTATCAATATCAATCGGTAACGATGTACCTTTAGGTAATGATAATTTAATTTCTTTCATGCTTTCATGTAATGCCTCGATAGATAAAACTCCCGCATGTATTTGACCTGCCCTGGCTAAATTAATCATTTCCGATATATAATTGGTCTCGAATGCATACTGACCTAATAATAAATTTAATAACAAATATGAATCTTGTATTCGTGTTTTATGATCTACCTCAATTGTTTTATTTATTACCTGATCCCATAAATTTCTTATATCTGCCATAAACTCATTAATTTTATCTCGTAAAAATGTAGTGTCCCTATAACTTTGATCTGTTTGTTTCATTACTGTTTTAATGACTCGCGTTTGTGATTTCATTATATTTAACGTACTTTTTTCGGATTGTTGTAATTGTAATACATTATTTGTATTCGTTTCTACGCACTTATTATCGCATATTCCAAATAGTAAATTTGCTAAATTACCTATACCATCAATTATTCCTCTCCTTCCCCTTTTTGAAGGATGTCCTAGCGTTTTCAAAATGTTTGCCCTTTTGTTTAAAATTTCATTAGTAAAATCCGTAAATACAGTTTTAAAATTTTGACAAATGATGTTAGATTTCGATGGTATTAATTCGTTTTCCAAGCAATATTGTTTTGTACTATCTAAATATGTATCAAAAATTTTCTCGCGTTCGTTATAAATTGTTAAATTAACATATGTCAAAAGTGTCCATTGTGTGTTTATGATCCTGACGGATCTTTTATTTTCAAAATAAAGTCCTGAGTGATTGCTCACGTGTGTAATGTTGTATAGTGCATGTTGTGTTCCGTGTGTTATTGTGTGTAAAATGGACAGACATAAAATAAACCTATAATAATTTTAACTAGATTAGTGTCTATAATTCCGTTATCTAACAATTCATCAAATTTTTTTTTTATATATAATACAAATATACTAATATACTTTATATACTACTATTTTATACATTCTATGTTTGTATATATTTCCTTAATTATTATTTACTTTTTCTTTAAATAGTTGTAAGTGATTCATATGAACTCTTACTATTTTGTTATTCTTCCTAATTGATACATTTACGGGTTCATGGACCTCCACGATTTCGTATGGGCCTATCCAATTAGGTTCTAATTTGTTTTTCTTTTTCATATTTTTCATAAGTACCTTATCTCCTATTTCTAACTCTATCGGGTTAATATGTTTGTCATAAATAGATTTCGATTTTAATTTTGCTTCTATTAAATGTTTCTTTGCCATTTGCCTTGCTTCCTGCATACGAGTTCTTAAATCACTTACGTAATCATTTTAATTATACCCCTGTGATGGTGGTTTCAAAAAACTAGATGAAATGACCGGTTGTATACCGAATACTAATTCATACGGTGTGAACTTATGTGCGGTATGTGGTGTGGTGTTATACAGTGCTCGAATTGGGGGGGTGCGCAGGGGGACGGAGCTCCCCTACTATTTTTATTTTTTTTTTGCGTTCCTCTACTATTTATTTTTACTTGGTTGGGGGGACGGTACAAACTAATGTCCGAAATAATTTTTATTAAAATGTGGATTTCAATTGATGTCAATAATAAGACGAATTTTACTGTTTTTCATATCAAAATTATTTTTGATAATATTTTATTAATTAGTTATAATATCATCCTGTGTTTTTCCTAAATAGTCAGTAGTTCACAGCTGATCTGATATCATAATATACAAGACGTATATTATCTAAGGCACAGATATTGAGATACTGGTGTGTGATAGTACTATCTTAAACGTGTTTCCGAATGAAATGTTATCACTTATCAGTTTCAGTTATTAGTTATTACTGTTATGGTTATCATTTACCGGTGTTCTTGAAATGTTCGTCTTCAATTTTGTATCGTTATCAAATTTTGAATTGTATTTAGAAAATCATAATAAGTAATAACTTTACAGTCGTTACTTGTTACTTGGATAGTTGGATTATAGTTTATATCTTAGGAGACAGAAGTACGAGTCCAATATAATGGCTGACCAAAAAAGATCACACAGCAACAACAATTTATTTGATTATTTCAAAAAGCAGACTAAAAAAATGAAAGTAAGTCTATTATTTTAATTTTAAATAAAAGTAGTCTAGGAATCTGACATAACTACCTACCATATATTATAATTAATTAAATTATAACTTATTTAAATATTACTATGTTACTTGTTATAAAATCACTAATGACTAAATTATAAAACTTTCCAGCCGAGTACAGCTAACAGTGACAATTGTATGGTAATAAGTACAAATATGGAGTCGAATGCAATATTACAGCCAGATCAGGTAAATGGTTATGATTACCTACTTTATTTTTAATGTCTCCTTAATGAAGACATTTATAATAATATATGTTTTCTTTACAAATTACACGTTTACACAGACCGATACAAGTTTACAACAATCAGTATTGTCCATTATCAATTATCATTAAATCAATTTTTAATTTTAAAAGTTAGTTCAGGGTGCGAGACCCAACTAGTTAATAAAGGTTGTATCATTCATTGATTTTAAATTGAATAAGGTAGGAAATTATATATTTTGGGCTATTAAAATAATATTGTGAGCACAGAGGCATATTGTGTAAATTATAAAATGTAAGTACTCCTTTGAATTATTTACAACTATAGAGTTTGCTGGATAAGTAAATATGGATAGTGTGCTTTTAAATTTATTTAATTCATTAATGCTTTTATGTAGGTAATTGTGTAGGTACCTTCTTAAAATTATCAGGAAGTATAAGAAATACATTACATTAAATATTTATAACAAATTACTAATAAGTATTATGCAATTTACTGCTATTACGCTTCATTATATTTTATAACTATCTAAGCTTAATTTAATTGGTTAAAAATATTAAGTAATAAATCATGCTATATTATTACAATTAATTGAATATACCTGGTAATTTCTGACATATTTATAGTTTATTATTTATACTATAGCTTCCAATAAAAACACTTAATGCTTCACTTTTAATATGATTGCTAGCCGCACCTTTTTCTGGTTAAAAGCTTACATTTTTATATTTAAAATAAAATATTGCTTTTTATAACTATTTATGGTTAGCTTATTTTTTGTTACTGAATATTATGACTGAGGAGTCCAATCCATCAGTTAAATATAATGCATACCTACTTTAATAATACATTCTTGTGAATAGTAATCAAATCATATTATAATACTTTACCTACTAAATTATTTTGTGGTTATGTAGAAATCAGATACACACCCTGTATTGGATAAAGATGACATAATGCAAGTTGCCAAACCAGACTGTTGGGACCTCAAACAAGTTAAATATTTCTCTGATGAGTACCCATGGTTATTTTTTAGTGGAAAAAATTTGGGATGCAAGTATTGTAAAAATACAAATTCAACATTATTAAAATCAAAAGGTGTTCATTGTGCAAAAGAATGGATTAATGGTGAAGTATGTGGTATGGGAGACAACGTTAGTAAGCAACAAGCTAATCTAAGAAAAAAAATATGCAAGCACAGAAGTTCCAAGGCTCATATACATTGTGAACAGATAATTGAAAAAGTACATTTGATGTGATGCCTAAACAAATAATGAAATTATCTAATATTGAGTCTAAGAAAACTGAGTTTGTTTTTAGAACTGCATATTATATTGCAAAAAATCAACGACCTTATAGTGACATGCCTAAATTAATAGATTTACAAACTAAGAATACTTTAGATATGGGACGTGTACTGCAGAGTGATAAGTCTTGCGCTAATATAATCATATTTCATCGGAAATGAAGAAAATAATATGCCAAGATATAATTGAACTTAATAGAAAAATATGTATCATTGTAGATGAGTCAACCACACTTAGTCAAAAAACCATGTTGGTCATTTGTTTGAGAACTGCAATTGCTGATAATAATATTACATTTTTTTTTGATATTGTTGAGTTGAGTAATACATCAGCAGACTCAATAAAAAATGCCATATTATCAACTCTTTCAGTGTATGGCTTAACTGATGACTACCTGAAAAACAATTTTGTTGCATTTGTTAGCGATGGGGCTTCAGCAATGTTAGGTAAGATATCTGGTGTAGGAACCCAGTTAAAAATAATACACCCAAAAATAATTGTTTGGCATTGTTGTAACCATCGCTTGGAGTTGGCTGTATGTGACACATTAAAGGAAATAAATGCAATCAATCATTTTCAATTTTTTATTGAAAAATTATACTCTTTATACCACCAGTCACCAAAAAACTCAAATGAATTAAAAAAGTGTGCTGCGTCTTTAGAGCAAAATTTAATGAAAATTGGAAAAATATTTACCATTAGATGGGTTGCCTCAAGTGAAAAAACTCTGAAAGCTGTATGGAACAATTTTGAAGCATTGAATAAACATTTTTCTAATTCTGCCATAGACTATTTAAGAAACAGTAAAGAAAGATCCAAATATTCAGGTTTATTGAGAATACTTGCTTCCGTAGAGTTTATTGGTAATTTAGGTGAGTAAATCATTATTTTAATTTATAGTTTATACATTTTATGACTGAAACACAATTTTATAAATTTATATATAATTATAAATGATTGTACAAGGTTTAATTATGTTATTATTATTGTAATAATATATTAATATATTTATTATTTATTTTAATATTTTGTATCAACAATTATTATTCAAATATTTTTAATCTTATGGTATTGTTTGTTATATATTTTAGGTATTATGTATGACGCTTTAACTGAATTAGCTGATTTATCTTTATTACTCCAAGATAGATGTTTAAGTCTATCAGAAGCAAATGGTTGTATTGATCGAACAATTCGAATTTTTGATTCTATGGCAGAAAACCATGGACCTAAGTTTAAAGAAGTTAATGATGCATTTGCCAAATCAGATATAGAGTTTAAAAATGTAAAACTAGCAACCAATAAATCAATTCCAAAAATCATTCAATCACAGTTTTTTAGAAGCCTTGCAAATAATTTAAGAAGTCGGCTATTCACAACACAGGCATCGCATGTTTCATCAGTAAATGGTAATCAATTTAAAGAAAAATATACACAACTACTCAAAGATCTAGATTATTTAGATGTGAAAAATTGGCCAGATGATTGTGATATTTTGTATGGTGATGAAAACATAAGAAGATTAGCCAAACAATTTCAAGTAGATGAAATTTCGTCTGTAAGAGGATTTCGCGTGTTTATTGATACTAAGGATAGTTCCAAAATACTCGATTTAAAACCTTTATTAGATGCAATAAATACGGTAGCTATATCATCATCAGAGTGTGAGCGTGTGTTCAGTTCTATGAATAACATTGTTACTTCAAAAAGAAATGCATTGTCAACTACAAACATGTCATCGTTATTATATATACACTGTATTGGTCCTCCTGTTAATTTATTTGAACCAAGCTGTTATGTTATATCTTGGATACGCAGTGGTAATAGATCAGCTGACGAAGTATGTTGTCCAAAAAGAAATGTAAACGATGAAGAACATACTTATCAAAATATGTGGTCTCTTTTTAATAAAAATCAATAAATATTAATTTTTTCTTCTAAGATATTATATTATTATTTAATAAAATATATTATATTTATACCTGTTTGGATTTAAAAATGTGTTGCTGAAAAGTGGTATTCAAAATGTATGTAAGGTATGAGTTGGAGGGGGGTATGGGAGGCAAAGCCCCCTACGAGTCTGTGTTAAATAATTTTGCACTTGGAACGCAGTTTTTAAATTGTTAGATTGAGCTCCTCTACTTAATTTTTCCCAATTCGAGCACTGGTTTTATAAAATATTTAAACAGCAAGTACAATTTACTAAACGTCCAAAGCGTCAGGAATTCGATTGAAAACTAAGAAATAATTTCTATACTACAATATAATAGCAATTAAGGCATATTATACTCGTATATTTATATCGGATTACACAGATCTATAAATATTCTTCGATTGTCGACCCTCATGTTTGTGTTTGAACAAAATTCCCAATAATTTCATTAATTTGTAACCAGTTATCAATAATATCTATAACAAACTGCGTTGCTTATAAGTTAAAATATAATAGAATATAATTTGGAATATCCCATATGTAATAATAACTTCGGTGACGACGGTCTTCTCGTACATTTTTAATCGAAACTCGATTGTGACGGTAACACTGAAATTCCCCTAATTTAATTTTGTATTTACTATTTATTTTTATTAGTACTATTAATTTTTTTTTCAAATTGTCATTATTATTATTATACATTTTTACGTAGGTAATTACGTAAACTGAAAAAATACTAAAGGGGGGGGGGGGTTTGAACACCCAATACCCCCCCGTGTGTACGCCACTGTTAGCGATAGTATGGGCAGTTAAATATTTTAGGCCGTACCTATACGGAAAAAAATTTAAAATAATAACTGACCATCGACCATTAACATATTTATTTAATATAAAAGATGTTTCATCTCAATTAATGCGCTGGCGTTTACAACTCGAAGAGAACGATTACGAAATTGTTTATAGAGCGGGACCACAGCATGCAAACGCGGACTGTTTATCACGTATACACGTAGTTACAAATAATGAGCCAATCAACGATTTCGATGAATTAAAAAAGGCTGAAAATAAACCGATATTTAATTCTAAAATAAAAGAAATAGAAGGCAGTATTAAACACGCGAAACCCGACGAAAACGTAATTTTACCTATATCAAGCGATAAAATAATTACGCATCCGGCGATAAGAGAGATTATTAGTAGTAACAATTTGCTAGGTCAAATAACGTTTAATGAAAGTAATTTTTTCGTTGCTAAACAATTAGACAAATTAATAATATTTTACAATTTAAAAAATAATTATTATACAGAGATGAACGCAGAGCAATATTATAACGCGATAGCCGAAATTAAAGTATTCTGTGTCGGTGAACAAATTAAACAATTTTCAATCATTAGATTAGAAGGGTTAACGACATTGACCTGTTTCGAGCGCATACGCGCAATGTTTCGTTTTGTTTTTAAAAACACTGATATAGAAGTAACGATATATAAAGAACAATGTTTTACGGAAGACGAGAAAAATCAAATAATTAAAGAGTATCATGACATATTAGTAGGGGGGCACCAAGGTACTTCCCGTACAATAAAAAGATTAAAAATGAAATATCAATGGAGAAATTTGAAACAAGATGTAAAAAATTACATTAAAAAATGTATTATTTGTCAGGGAAACAAATCGGGTAAAAAAACAAAACAACCTATGTTAATTACTTCTACCGTAACTACTACGTTTCATAAAATATGTTTAGACATAGAAGGACCATTACCCGTAACAAGTTCAGGTAACTCGTATATTTTAACTATACAAGATGAATTGTCGCGTTATGGCGTAGCCATAGCGTTAGCCTCCACAGACGCAACGACAGTAGCACAAGCATTTGTAGAATGTTTTATATGTATCTATGGTATACCAGTTACTATTCTAACAGATTGTGGTACCAATTTCTTATCAAATTTGTTTAAAGACGTTTGTAAATTATTGAAAATCGAGAAAACTAAAACAACTCCGTGGCATCCCCAATCAAATGGTTATTTGGAACGATCACATTTAACTTTGAAAACGTACTTACGCAGTTTTGTAGACAAAGATAATAATTGGGACGCGTTAATTAGTTGTGCTATTTTTGCTATAATACCACGGTGCATACTTCAACAAATTATACTCCATACGAGTTAGTTTTCGGGAAAAAACCAATAATTCCGACACGTTTTTTTCAAACGACTGAACCACAATACAATTATGATAATTACGCGTTAGATTTAAAAAAGAATAATGCAGGAAACACATAAGATAGCAAGGGAAAATCTAATAAAAAAGAGAAATTCCAATAAGCAATATTATGACCAAAACACAAACATATTAGAATTACACGTAGGAGATAAAGTGTTACTAAAAGAGCAGAACAAGAAAAACGCATTATATTTAATTGGTCAGGGCCATACGAGGTGATAATGATTCACGACAATGAAAATATAACAATAAAGAAAGGGAGGAAAGACTACAGGATCCACATTAATAATACAAAAAAATATTTCGAGACCGATTTATGAACACTTCAGGTGTCATAACATATTTATATATATATAGCTGTAGGATCCTCTAAGATTTTTTATTTGTTATAAGTAATCATAGTCATATCATTATCATTAGTATTAATTAGTAAATGGGTTTTTGTTTTAGAAATATAATTATTCTAAGTCACATGTCTGTTGTTTTGTTATAGTACAAATAAAAACAGCAAGTTCGTTATTATGGATTTCGAATTCGGAATGCTTGACAGAACAAACATTGTACTAATTTCGGGTGCTTTGTCTAACAGTTTGGACCGTTATAGGACAATCAAAATTGAAGGGAGACCTCTACTACTTACAAAAAGTAGACAAGTCAAAGCTATGGGGGAAAATGATGTATTAAGAGCAATTAAAGAAATCTGTAGAATTTTCAAAGATAAAGAAGAACTGTTATTTCCGGTTTTAAGACAAATGCGAGAAAGCATAAATACGGGAAACAGCAATCTAAACCTTAAATGCATTAAGAGATATTTAGAGAAGAACCAAACTAAACCGATTATTGTATTCTGGAATGGAAGTACAGATAAAGAAATAATGGAACGTTTAGGTCTGGGAAATTACCCTATGTTAGAGATAACTAATTATGACGAAAGGAATAATCAAATTTTTTATTTACAACTAAAAAACATAAGGACTAAACAAGTAATTGTTTCCGAAGAAATAGGGCACGTCGAGAAAAGAGTGAGGTTACTTAATTTAACGGAAACGCACAACCAAATATGTAACAAAAGTCATGCGATAACATACGCGCATGACCCTTGTACCGACGTGACCATTACTAAATGCTTGTTTGATAAATTGTTCCGCGTATGTAATAAAAAACAAATTAATATCGTAAGTTATTTATAAAAGAAAAAAAAAACGATTATAATTATATATTAAAAAAAATATTTAATTTTATTTTATCTATAATGTACACCATTTCAGAATAACGGTTGTATTATTGGTTGCTTGTTGTTCCATTTACGGCATCGAAATATACTGACGAGAGAATCTTATCACATTCCGGTTTGTTTTTCGAAAACCAAGGTCCAATAAAATTTATGACGACAAAATGGGACCTTGTGGCTTTCTATGATATCTCATCATTTCGCCAACGTATCAAATTAATTAACAATTTCATGGAGACAACCAATAGTGTGTGTGCTCTTTTTCAGGAACAAAAAATTGATCTAACAAATTGAGAAACCAATTTCGAACTAAGTAAATTATTGGTTTATACAACAGAGGAAAAGAAAAGAGTAATTTTCGAATCTATAAATCATTCTCGAATTTCAAAAAGGGGGATCCCATATAAAGCAATAGCGAGAGCAGCTCAAATTCTATTTGGGTTGTGCGATCGATTTTGTGTTCAAAGAACAAATACTGTTGTTAACCAATTAACCGATAGTAATAGTACGGAAGATAATTTTCTAGAAAAGCAAGTTAAAGTAATTAAACTCGACAGGGATGAGGGCCCAAAAGTATTAATTAATAGCAACAAAGATTTAGTTGAACTGCGAAATATGACGTCAGAAGCTAATATGAGAAGCTTTCTAGCGTATCATTTTATTCAAATCAATCTAATATTAGAATTATATAAAGCCGAGACCGATATATTATTCGACGTCATACAAGCAGCCAAAGTAGGATTAATACACCCAAGCTTATTAAACCCCAAAGAGTTATTAAAACAGCTTTTAAATATTAAGGTAGGAATGACAAGTGGTACAGACTTACCCATAGATTTAAATGAAAGTAATGTACAAGAAATGATACCCCTCTCAGACATAACGATATATTATTCAAATGACAAAATTGTTTTTATTTTAAATATACCTTTAGTATATCAATACGAATTGACACTTTTTAGCTAATACCTTTACCAGATTGTTGTTATGGGCTACGAGATATCTATAAGATATCTACGAGACTACAAGGCTAAGTTAGTATGACTATGCCTCGTGTCAAGGGTAATGCGGATGCTACTATGACCATGACACGTGTCGGGATAGTAAGCGCACCAATAATTATAGTGCACTAATGGTGCATTTGAGATGTTATTGCACATTATCAAATTCGTGTCCGAATTTGCAACAACAACTACAAGGACACCTGGTTTCACCCAGAAGGCGACAACTCGACGTAAACAAGAGACACACCACAATATAATAAGGGAGCCCGAAGACCAGCAACGGCAGATGTACCAAAGCTATCAACAACTAAGCACTTTCACGTCACTCAGCCACTTATTTAATTTGTTACATGTATTTTGTTTGTATGCAATAAAACATATTACGTTATTAAGTTTAACTTTCATTCAAATTAACCATTTGGATTCAAATCTGATACTGGCACGCAACATTGTAATAATAATAATTGTGTTTATATAAAACCTAATTATAAGTATTTAGCTGTAAGTAAATCTAAAGAAATGTATTCAGTCTATGATGAAATTGACCAAAGCCTTTGTAAACATGCCGGCGATTTCCTTTTATGTCCTGAAATTTATCCTTTACATCCTAGAAGCGGACGTCCTATATGCGAGGTGCTTTTACTACAAGAGCCAAAAGAGGTTCCAGACAGTTGCGAAATCATGCAAGTGCAGTTGCGAGCAAATCTATTTCACAAATTGAAGTTCAAGAACGAATGGATCTATGCTACACTAGGAGAAACCATATTCATTACATGCGACCAAGACAAGAGAAGTACAAATCATTTCCTAGAAGGAGTAGGTATACTATCTTTAAACGAAACGTGTAAAGCCTATGCGTCACGCGACCTATTGATTCCACATAAAGTCGAAACAGATATTGAACTAATTGATTTTGTACCAAATTCTCAAATTAAAGAACCTGAAGATAGATATGCTAGGTTAACGACTAATATTTTGGAAAATAAGCATATTCAAACCAACCAGATGTTCGATTTAAATATAGTCGCAAAGTCAACAACGGAAATTAAAGAAATGGTGATGAAATGGTTTTTTAAATTGATATCTTGCATCAGTGAATTGGCTTTTTCAATAGCTGCAGCCGATTCATTATCGAAATTTGAAATAACATTTTTTATTTTGTCAAAATGATCGCAATAGTATTGGACGGCTTCAAGCCAAGTACCCCATCTTGTTATAATAGGTTCAGGAGGTAAATTAAGATCTGGATACATTTCTTTAAATTTTGAAACACGACTTGGCGCTTTTAAGAATATTTTTTTAATGGTCGCTATTAATTGATCAACCTCGGAATAATTACATCTTATTGTTTCTGAGACACGATGAAAGCCATGTACTAAACATGTCAAATGAACCAGTTTAGGGGAAAATGCTGTCAAAATACTACCGGCTTTAACCATATAAGGTGCAGCATCGGTCAAAAATAAAAATACGTTTTCATATTTTACACCATTTGGCCATAATAAGTTCATAGAATCATTAAATAATTTAGCAATAGTTTTATTATTGCATTTTTCTAATTGCACACAATTTAAAAGAAATGATTTAGTAGGCTCAGAACAAAGTTTGCCGATGATTACATTACCAACATACCTGCCCTCTGCATCTGTTGATTCATCAATTGAAACCCATATTGGTCCATCTTGAATACACTGTCTAATTGATTGTAATGTTTCCTCGTAAATTAAATTAACATAATTCTTTCGGATGGTGCTTTCATCTGGAATTTGTTGTCCGGTATATTTCTTTAAAAAATCAGTAAATTCTCGATTTTTTAGTTTGAAAATAGGAATATCCGCGCGAATCAATATACGACACAAATCCGTATTAAAAGCTGACAAATTATTGGAAGACGTAGATGGCTCTGAATTCAAGAAATTTTGTTGAAATTTTTTTTTACGATCTCTATTTTGTTGGTGCTTAGATGTAGATATATGTTGAGTAACTGAAAAACGCTGATTTATTGATACTGCCTTTTCACAGCATGAACAGAATAAGATTTCTCCATCACTTTTAAATGTCTCGTTAGGAAACTCTTTTAAATAAAAATTCGCTTTTGATTTCGATTTCACAACTTTTGGCATTTTAAAATTATAAACTAGACGTCGACTAGTACACGAAATTACGTTTTAAATGCGTAGAAACTACGAATGCTACTAAAGACGATTGTCGAATACCTACATACTCGACAGTGTAGATACCATTTCCTTATTTTATATTTATATCGTCAGGCATTAACAAGAGGTACTGAACAGTTCTAATCTATATAGTGGCATGCCACGTGCCAGAAATAAGTACGTAAATGCCATTTAGATAACGATAATATTTGGTGGTCGTCAAAAATTACTAATCTTGTTAATTTAGACGAAACAGATAATGTTTAAAGTCGTCAAAAACTGAAAATCACTAAAATAAGTACTAAAATATGTATTTATTTACCAAATATGTAAAAATATGTATTTATACCAAAATATGTAAAAATATGTAAAATAAAATTGGGCTTATTTTAATAAGAATGATCTGAATCGTGCATATTTTTTATCAGATTAAAAATATCTCATTCCAATAAAAATATGTATTTACAATAAAATCCGTTCCCTAGTGATCAAAGATGTCAAGACAGAACAAATACGAAATAGTAAACGCAGATACGACTATTTATTATATGTAATTAGTACAATAATAATTATCTGTATTGTTCTAACTATAATAAGATGCACAGAAAAACAACCATGGTGCACAATAAACGGTACCAGGAGATCCAGACGAAATATCGCAACAGATCCAGAAGTAGAATTATGGCATTTTCAAACTCCAGTACAAGTCGAAGAACCATACCCGACAGAACCAAACGAAGACGTTCCAGCAACTAATCGAACACAGGACCAGATCAAGGACGACATTATTCCATTGCCATCCGCACCTCAGATCAAGACAAGGTATTCCGTGTACCCCACCCCGATGTGATACGGAGTATCGTCTTATAGGGGAGGAATGTAGTAAACCGACGTTTTTAGTATAAAAACGTAGTTCCGAAGTCCAGTGGCCTATAACTATATCACGCCACCGAGTCGGACCACTAATGCCGTTTCCTGATTGGATTAAACACATCACGCCACTTCATAGACGTAAATCATCCGATTCTCCATCACGACATGTTCCATATAAATATGAGTCCTCATCATAGATTTAATTAGAGTTAGTTAAGAGTCAGTTAGACTAAGTCAGTGTTGTCACTTGCTCTCCGGTAGCTAAGTACTTGTGCTTACGCTAACGAAAGCCTTTTCATTTATTGTTTTAACAAGTTAATAAACGTATCAATTGTCTTATTAATTTATTGTTAACTTATATACCTCAACTCTCCAACCTACGACGGAACGTGCATTCGTCGTAAAAGAAGCGTGCAGTAACTATCACTGGTTACTACAAAATGATAAATTTAATTCATCGTCATCATCTTCGTTACTAGAGCATATGGTTTCTATTTTTTTTAGTTCAGTTGGTTGTGAGTTACATAAAGTATTTTTTTCTGTCCGCGTACTTAATGGTTCGATTATTGGCTTAAATACATCACGGTAATAGTTGTCAGAATCTATAACACCACGTTTCATTTCCATTATTTTCCGTTTAATATTTTTTTTTGACGCTATTAAATTCTCTAACAAAACTTTTTCTTTGTTCATTGTAAATTATAAACCCAATATAACTGTATCGGATGACTACTGATAGCACTACTGAATAACAGTACTACAGTGTATGTATATATATATACATTATTTTATTTTAATAAACGTATGGAAACCGCATCTATATCTTCCTTCATTCATTTCCCGAGTTTTATCGATAACCAAAAACCCATAATCACTGTGATTCTAACAGAAATGAGACATTTTCCGAAATTCTGAGAAATCCATATCTGCAGACGAATGATCGTTAAATATATGTCGTAAATTTGTATCATCTTGTTTCAGTATTATTAAAAAGTTTGAGTTATCTCTTACTAACAGTTTTGGTATTTTAGAATACGTTTGCGCCAAATAAAATACAAAGCTAGCACCTGAATGTCTGCAAATGCTGAAGTATTCTCTGATTACAGATTGTGGACCACATATAACATCATTAAAAATTATAATAGAAATTTTCTTAGTTAAGTTCGGTTTTATAACCTTATCAACGCTTGTAAATATGAAAAAATTAGCACCTTGTACATCACCTATTATTTTTTTTAATAAAACATATTTTTCCTGATTGGAGATTTTAGAGTATAAATAAATATTTTCAAATCTTAACCCATTTGCATGAGTGATCAGATTATACATTATATTTGTTTTTCCTGAACCACTGGGACCGACTAGTATAGCATGTATAGTATCAGGAAATAAAGAACCGTGTCTTGATGGTTTTTTTACCATCTGAACATCTACATTTATAACCTCTAATTTATCTTTTATCAATCAAATCCATTTTTTTCTTATATATACTTTAGAATCTTCAATTTTTAATCAGTTATTGATGACGCGTACAACTCGTAAGTTAAAATCAAACGAGACTGACAAAAGATTTATAAACTCCCTTATAAATAGTCTAACAGTTGAAGCTCATGTTTCAGGCTATCAGTTTTGTGATCCTGGTACGAAATTAAAAAAAGACTAGATCGCGGTGATAAAGGAATAAACTCATTGGATGTTGCTTGTCGTGATCACGATATTGTTTATGAAAGGAGTAAGAAAATTAGACGATAGACATAAAGCTGATAAAGTGTTAGAAAATCGTGCTTGAGAAAAATTTAAAGCAAAGACACTCCTAGAAAGAAAAATTGGTTGCGTACGTGGTAACAAACGTGATGAAAGTTAAAAGAAAAATAGGTATGGGTTGTAAAGGTAAACGGAAACGTGTTACAAAAAACAATAGTATGCTAGCTGCGAAGAAAAAAAGAACCTCGAAGAAAAAGAATAGTGGTAAAAGGTTGATTTCAACCCCAGGACAGTCAGGAGGTGTAGTTCCCTTAATACCTATATTTGCAGGATTGTCAGGACTTGGTAGTTTAATGTCTGGAGGTGGTAGTGTGTACAATGCAATTCAAAATTCAAAAAGTAAAAAAGGCAATGGTTTATATTTAAACAATAATGGGTTGAGAAAAAAAAATAATAATGATTACGCTACCTGACAGACCGCTTTCGACCCAAGATATTATAAAATACGTTACAAAGTTGAAAATCAATCATTTCCGTGGTGTGTTTTCACGTGATAGCTTGCCTAAAAAACCGCACGTCATTGAGTGCGGTATATTAAACTTAGACATATCTTCAGGCGACGGGAGCCACTGGGTAGCGTTTCATAAAAATAAAAAAAAAGTCATATGTTTCGATAGTTTTGGTGATTTACCTCCACCAATTGAATTACAACGTTATTTTAAAAAGTTTAAAATAGTATATAACTATTCTAACTATCAAGACTTCAATACATTTAACTGTGGACATTTATGTCTTGATTTTTTACGATGCATGAATCTTTTACACTAAGTTTAACTGGAAATTCTCCTGTATTGACTGCAAATTATTTTCCATCTCTTAACGTTTATGAGGATTCAGAAATAGCTTTGCTATCTTTGCAAACGTTCAATTCATTTCCAAATATTATAAATGCATTTAATAACCGACTGAAAATAGAAGTAATTCCTTTAAAGAGAAATATATATAAATCATACACTTTTGAATTTGGTTTGGAAGAAGGATGCTATGAAATAGAAGATATTAACAATACAATTGCAAAAGAGTTATCCCAAGTTAATAACAGGTACGGAACACAGCTAACATTCAGTGTACGTATTGATCCTGTTGATTTTAGATCGTATATAAAATGTAATGGAATACTTCAGTTCAATACTCCATATAGTATAGCACCTGTTCTTGGGTTTAAAAAGATAAGATGTGGACCGTTTCATGAAGCTCGTCGATCGGATAAAGCGGTCAATTTAAACACGATTAACTCTATAAAAGTATTGTGTAATATTGCACATGGATCATTCAACAACCAACTTCAAAGTCATTCAATATATGAGTTTTTCCCGAGTGGGAGAACAGGAACAAAGGTTATTCAATCTCAGTCAAACCTTATATATTACAGATTAAATAAAACAGATATTAATTCAATAACTGTTCAGTTAGTTGACCAAAACAATAATCCAATTGACAATTTTAACGAGACGTTGACAGTTGTTCTGCATATTAAACGTCACGGATCTCATTATTAAATTTATATCTTAGATTTTAAAAATGTACGAGTCAGTTACTTTAAGTTTAACTGGGAATGCTACCATATTATCTGTAAATTATTTTCCGTCTATAAACCTTTACGAGGACTCAGAAATAGCTTTGTTATGTTTACAGTCATTTAATTCATTTCCAAATATTAATGAAAATAATAACAAATTATCTATAGAAATAGTTGACAATGAAAACAATAATGCTCCTATGATGTGATATATTAAATTAGAAGAGGTATGTTATGAAATTGAAGATATTTATCAACGAGTTAAGAAGCAAATAGATGTCTATAATAGTGAAAACTTAACCAAATTAACATTTGATATTTCGGTTGATCCTCATGATTTCAGATCATATATAAAATGTAATGGGATACTACACTTTGAGATTCCATATAGTATAGCACCTGTATTTGGTTTTGAAAAAAAACAATATAAACCAGTGTATACAATCCTTCGATCCGAAAAAGCAGCAAATTTAAACACAATTAATTCTATAAAAGTAATGTGTAATATAGCTCAAGGATCATTCAACAACCATCTTCAAAGTCATTCGATTTACGAGTTTTTCCCGAGTGGAAGGACAGGATCTAAAGTAATTCAATCACCGTCAAATTTAATATATTACAAATTGAATAAAACAATTATTGATTCGATAACCGTTCAGCTAGTTGATCAAGATCATAATCCGATTGATAATTTTGGTGAGGAATTGAAAATCGTATTACATATTAAACGTTACGGATCTTGATATGGGATTAAAATTCAATATAAATCCGCTACTTCGGATCAGTTCAACTAGTCATAAGACTAAAGTGGTACCGGTAACATCAAATAAAGTAAAAAAATTGACGTTAAAAAATAAAAAAATTTTACAAGCTCTGGGTTATCAATTAAAACAAAATGCCTGAAAGTGATATTTTAGATATAAGTTCACGGTATGAAACGGATTCTAAAATAACAAAAATTGAATATCATTCATACACGCCATATACTACATCATTTAATAATAACGACGAAATAAGTATATCAATCCAGCAAACAGATGTTTATCCGTATCAACACGAAAGCTTTATTTTTTTGGAAGGAATGTTTTCGGAACCTGACAAAGTTAAACTATCTAATAACGGTTACTCTTATCTCTTCTAACAAATACGACTGGAAATCAATGGTATAGAAGTTGATAGCACGCGAGTTCTCGGAATCACTAGCTCGTTGAAAGGATACTTTTCCGGTACACCAGACAATTATCATTGTTATGAAAATTCTGGCTGGAATTTCAAAAACGCAACACAATCAGCAAATGATAAAGGTGAATTTAGTGCTTGCATTCCATTTAAATATTGGCTAGGTTTTTTTGAAGACTATAGAAAAATATTAGTTAATTCTAGATTGGAATTAATATTAACTCGAAGTCATAGCGATTTAAATGCATTAAGCTTGAAAAGGTGGTATAAATATTACTACCTACAGCCAAAGTTGCTTTAAACAAAATAGTATGGAAGGTTCCACATATCACTGTTAACGATGGAGAAAGGTTGAAATTTTTGAAACTTTCGAATATCCTGAATTAGGAACCGCTAAAAAAGTTGTATGGAATTTGAAAACTGCATCGAAATTAGAAAAACCGCGATTTATAATAATCGGATTGCAAAAAGGACGTAAAAATACGTTAGAAAAAGACTGTAGTATATTTGACCATTGTAATCTAACAAACGTTAGAGTATTTTTGAACTCAATAGCTTATCCGTACGATAATTTGAATTTAGATTTTAAAAAAAATAATTTTACCTTATTATATGATATGTATACATCATTTCAAGAATCGTACTATGAAAAAAGTATACGGAATCCGATATTGAGTCCTTCTACTTGTAGCGGGCCTCGGTGTCAGCCAAGAGGCCGATTCGCACAGCGGTGGAAAAAAAAACACGTGGGGAAGAAAAAAAAAATAATAAGCACTGCGTTAGGCAATAGTGGCGAGTGATCGCCGTGTATTTAAGTCAAAAACAAAAGAATGCGAATATTTAATAGTAACAAGAAAACGTCTCACCGTAAGGGGAGCTCAATAGTGGAACTCAGGGAGTTACCGTTAAATGAGTAAAATGTGAATAATATAAATAAGAGAACAAAAAAAAAACAAAGTTTCACTGTAGGTAGTGCTGACTAAAAACAACAACTCCGGGAGTTAATGTTTAGACGAACAAAATACGAAATGGGAAAGAAAAAAAATTACATGTGCAATGGCCGTTCGGTTACGGGCGTGGGGTTTTCGGTCCGCGGTGAATTGTCCGTCGGGACGGTCGAAAAACTAGTGCCGAGACAGTCCGCGGTACCGGTGGTTGACAATTCCAGACGCGCTTATCGCGCGTCGGTGTCGGCTGTCGTCGATTGGCGGTTGGACAGACAGGTGACGGCGCGGGTATCCGCGCAAAGGTCGTTTGTATTTAAACGACTATTACGCGGGACCGCGTCATACTTTTCTTTGAAACGCTCCAATTATAGTCATTGATACTTCGAAACAGAACGATTCAGCCTCAGCAGTAGATGTACAATTAGAAATTGAAGCTTCAGAATCGCTTACAGGTGTAACTGCTTATTGTTTATTGATTCATGATCGTATTGTAGAATATGTACCTTTTACTAGAGAAGTAAGAAAACTTGTGTAAATACAATTTATAATAATAAAAAGTTTATTTAATAATTTGTGTTCTTTTCTTGAAATAATTATTTCAGTAGGTGGACAATATATGTGTTAACACCGTATTGTTTACACGGTAAATCTGAGTTAGCGTAACATTTTAACAAAAAAAAAAAAAAAAATTTGAGATTTTATTTTGTTACACAGTTAACGTGTGTAGAAATCTCTTTGTAAAAAAAGGTGCTCAGAACATACATTAGGGTTTTTTGAGATTTTTGTTACACGGTGGAGCATGTAGAAATGCCCCCTTGAAATGAAGAAATCTCCCTGTAAAAAAGGTGCTCAGATCATACAAATGTATACTACTAAGGCAACTGGCTTATACTGTGATTGATACAAGACCAGTTAAGCGAGTCCGCCGCTACTTGGTATAAAATGGTAAAATCGTTGGGGTTATCGTGGAACGAATTTTTAATCGAATTCGCGGACCGTTGGGACAGCCCGGCTATTCGGTCGCAGTTGATGGCGGAGTTAATGTCCGTGCGTCAGCGACCGGAACAATCCCTAACAGATTTTTGTATTTACAAATATAATTTGGCTAGGCGTATTGAGCTACAACTTCCGGAGGCGGATATCGTGGAAATCGTGGGTAGTCTCGCTCGTGATGAGTTTATCTCACTTGTTCGACTCGCGAACCCGCACACGTTCCGTGACCTTCGACGGGTGGCAAAACAATTGGACGGACCGCGGCGGTCGGTTACCGCCGCGCCGGACCAAACTGCAGCGAGGAGGTAGCAATTGGCAGTAAAACCTTCGGGAGGACCCAAGGACCCCCACCCACCTAAGAAGGGGGTGGTGTTATGAGTGCGGGGGGCCGCATTACGCGAACGTTTGCGAAAATCGCGTCGATAAGGCAAAATCGAACGATTTTAATAAGGAAAGAAAATCGGGAACGACCGTCGGGCCGACCGAAAGACCGACAAGTCGTCCCGAAAGTAAATCCTGGCAGCCCCAAACTCGAAAGAAATGTTTTTCAATTAAGTTCCGCGATTCCGAATAAATCTGACCAAGATAAATCATCGGTAGAAACGCGCAATATTTCAAATAGAAAATTACCCCGAACTTCTATCCCAAACTCGCCGACATTGGTAGTGACTGACCAAGGAACATATACACCATGTAGGGAGAGGGAGGACAAAGGGAGGGAATTTTCAATAGAAATTTGCGATTTTGAAAACATTTCTAGTGTGGACCAGGACATTGCGCCTGTAAACATTTTTCCGTCGGAGGAATACAAGATCGGATCTGATAGTCATTTCACTGACATTATGGCCGATACTGTGCCCGACATAGGTTAGGTTACTAGACTCTCAGGCTGTAAAGTCTTACGTGAAGCCCTGGGTAGTAAAAATATGGCACATACTGTTCAAGGACCACTGCGGTGGTGAGGTTAGCAGACGGTCGCACAACGAATACGAGCGGTGAAGCTTCGTTTGAGACTAAAATTTCGAATTTGGAATTCACTTTTAGAGCGGCTGTACTAAATGATTTGTTCAGTGATGTATTATTAGGTCATGACTTTCTAGTCCAAAATCAAGTATCGTTGGATTATACGACGTATACGATTTATATGGGCTCTAGACAACGCGCATCCGTGTGCTGGAAAAAAGGCAACCCCCCACCGACCCACCTTCCCGATTTTTCCGAGGTACTATTTACGGGTGAACCCGAGTACGTACAGAGAATGAAAACAATACTGACCAAGTATGCAAACGTTTTTAGTGGAAGTATAGGCAGGACTAAATTAATTGAACATGACATTCAACTAAATAATCCGTCGCCGGTGGCCCTGCGTCCTTATCCATATCCACCAGAAAAACAACATTATATTAATGACATGGTGCGGGAAATGGAGGAGCAGGGGTTGGTAGAGCCGAGTATTTCACCCTGGTCGTCACCAGTGGTACTCGCAAAAAAGAAAGATGGGTCGTTTCGTCTGTGCGTAGATTACAGACGACTGAACGACGCGACTATCTCGGACGCACAACCAATGGGGAATCTCCATGAAATGGTTCGCGGTATGAAAGGTGCACGTGTATTCACTACGTTAGACCTCAAATCCGGATATTGGCAACTATCTTTAAAACCTGAAGCCCGAAAGTATACCGCTTTCCGAACCCAAAGGGGGTTATTTCAGTTTAGAGTACTTCCGTTTGGTCTGAAAAACTCTCCGGCGACTTTCGTACGCCTGATGGGTGAGGTATTGAAGGGGCTGATAGGTGACTTTGTGGAGGTGTATCTAGACGCAAAGTTATTTATTCATACGATCTCGAAGAACACCTCATACACATAGAAAAAGTAGTGGAGAGACTACATAGGAGTGGTTTAACTTGTTAGCCGAAAAAGTGTCATTTTGGGCAGACCCAAATTTCATTCTTAGGGCATGTCGTCGATGCGGATGGCATTGACAAACAACCCGAAAAGTTAGAGGCAATCTTAAACCATCCTTTACCCAAAAACGTACGGACGTTACGAAAGTTTTTGGGCGTGTGCAACTGGTATAATCAGTTTGTATACAATTACGCCGACATAATTAATCCCCTAACTAATTTACTTAATAAGGGTGTCAGATGGCGTTGGTCTAAAGTCGAGCAGGAATCTTTTGATATCATTAGACAAAAGTTATACGACTCCCCAAAATTAACCCCCCCCCCCCCCGATTTTTCGAAACCTTTCTGTTTACAAACGGACGCATCGGAGATAGGGGTTGGCGCAATTCTATTCCAACAAGGTAGTGACCTGGAAAGGAAAATTATTGCCTATGCCAGTAAAAAGCTAAGCGAAACGCAACGCAAGTACGCTGCGGTAGAGCGTGAGTGCTTAGGGTTAATTTGGGCGATTGATAAATTTAGACCATTTCTGGAATCTCGTACCTTCGAATTGTATACCGACAACTCGGCGCTGACGTGGCTACACCGGGCGAAAGATAAGAACAGTAAACTAACCCGGTGGGCTCTGCAGTTAGGAACACTAGACTTCGTTATTCGACATGTTCCCGGAGTACAGAATGAGGGTCCCGATATGTTATCTCGATTCCCGACAGACGGTCCTACGTTGGACGAGGACGCGTTGGAGGAAAATTTGGTTGGTTTTCCAACGAGTAACATAGTGGTCGGAAGTAGAGAACCAGAACAGATTTATCATATTCATCCGAACTCGAGTAACTCGAGTCCCATCTCCCTTTAGACATTAATTGATTGGCAGGGTGAGGACCCCAAGATCCAAGAGATTGTGTCATACTTTACGTCAGATGGTCCGGCGTGTAACACGCGACTAAATCGACTTGAAAAATTCGATAATCTGATTTATGAGGAGGGTCTCCTTAAGAAAAGGAAAGTATGGAATATTTCGGATAATACGATGAAGTACATGGTGGTGGTACCCGTTGACAAACAGGAGCATATCCTGTGGCGTTATCACGACCACGTCCTGGCAGGACATCCGGGATGGAAAGAGACATATAGGGCGATAACAAATAGGTTTTATTGGAAGTCGGTACGGGAGTCTACCCGGCGCTACGTGGCAGCTTGCCACATATGCGCGTGTACCAAACCATTAAATAACAAAATCGATGTCCCGTTACGCCCTAGAAAACCAACCCAACAATGGGAAGTGGTTAGTGTCGATTTGATGGGACCTTATCCGCGCACAAGTCAGGGTAAGACCAACATCTTAGTAGCCACGGATTGTCACAGCAGGTGGGTCGAAGCGTATCCCTTGGGGGCGGCAACATCCGCCATGATTACCCAAACCTTGGAAAGGGAGTTGTTCGCGAGATTCGGTTACCCACGGGTGCTATTAAGCGACAATGGCCCTCAATTTACCTCGGACGTGTGGACAAAAGCACTCGACCGATGGGGGGTGGAGGGTTGGACTACCCCAGTATACCACCCGAGGGCCAATCCGGTAGAAAGGCGTAATCAGGAGCTGAAAAAGGGCCTTCGGGCACTACTGGTGAACGATAGTCATCGTTCGTGGGACCAGAAACTCTCCGCGGTTCTGTTTACATTGCGCAACCGGAAGAACGACAGGACCGGCGTTTCACCGTCAGTTTCGGTGTTTGGACACGAAACCAAAAGTCCTGGAGATTGGGCACTAATCGTGAAGTCCGATAGTACGCCGAGGGTTCCGGCAACATCGGACATCATCACGGTTTTCGAGAAATTGAAGGAGAACCGGCGAGCGTTTGCCGCCGGGGACCGGGCTTTCGTTAAGGCACACCCACTCTCCAAAGCCGATCAGGGTTTCCACGCGGGGTTTGCCGCAAAGTGGACGGGTCCCGTCACACTTAAAGAAAAACTGGGGAAAGGGGTTTTCTGGACAGATCAGAACCCACCGCGCAAAGTGCACGTCTCCAGTTTGAAACCCGCGTACACGAAGTGATACTCGTTCCGCAATCGGCCAAGTCGTGTGAAAACAAAAGGTGGTATTACGGTAGCTCACCGGAACCTGCGTGGGGGTACCACCATTGACCGCGATTATTGTTTTTTTTTTATGTTTCCATACTATCCCCGTATAGATGTCACGCGAAGGTGAGGAGCAGCTGACGGGCCGGGACAGCCGGTGGCGGCCGAGCCGAGGCCACATGAGGACGAGTCTGGAGGACTTGGTGTGGCAGACCACCTCCCAACTCGACCTCTTGCGGCAGACCAGGGCGACGCTGATCGGGCTGGGAGCAGAGTTCCCTCCGGACGCACCGCAGGGACTATCGGTCCAGCAGATCAGCGACGTGGACACGGCGGAGCTACGGGCCGACCCTCGTCTGTGGGCGGCGTACGAGCGCGGGTGGCGCGAGCACGCGAGGGCTGCACCGGCGAGTCCACCGGCACCGACGGACCGTCGGCCAATACCGGGGCCAGTCCGCCACACCCAGCGGACGATCCGGAAGGCGACCACGGCGCCAACGGCGAAGTCACACCCACGGCCGGCACGCCAACCACCACCGGCACGCGCAGCGCAGGGACCAGCGCTGGCCAGTGCCCTGCCACCGGTGCACAGGCGTCCAAGCCAGCAGCAACGCCGGAGGCTGCCGACCGTCCAGCCGCGGCCACAGCCGGCAACTGCCCAACCACGGGCACAGCCGCCAATCGCCCGACCACGGACACAGCCGCCAACCATCCGACCACGAACGCAGCCGACGGCTGTTCAACCGCGGGCCCAGCCGCCAAACGTCCCACCACGGACACAGCCACCGCCTCCAGCCCCGATCCCGGAACGGCAGCCGGAAACCCCGGTGGACGCTATTCCCCGGGAGGGGACCCCGAGCGTAGACGAGGATGCTTGTCAGGCCCCCCCTCCAACGGTCGTGTCACACGAACCAATGGAGGTGGGCGGTGACGACATCCTTGTCGATATCGAGGCCCTATACCGGGAATAGTTTTGGCAAGTGGGAAACTGGGCGGTAATCGCCAGTTCCCCCATCGCAACTGTAGGTGCCCGGGGCACCCGATGGCACCACACGGCTCTAGACAAAGGTGTCTATCAGCTTGGGGGGGGAGAGTTGACACGGTCGTGTCGCACGAATACCGCGATCTCACCCGCTAGACCCCCTTGCCTAGGTATCACCACTCGTTCGATAATCAATCGGGACACCCGAGCGATTAATCGAACCAGTTTCTGAGTCGGCGATGAGCCCCGAAGCTCCCGCGTCGTGGGTGACGACCACCGAGAGCTTCGGCGGCGTTTTTGTCTATCGTTAACCTTCGTTACGATCGATCCCCGCCCGCCGCCGTTCAATTCAAAGTCCGTGCTTTTCTTTATGCGTTTCCGCGACTGAGTTGTTTATTTGAGTTGTTCTTTTTTTTTTACTAGTCTTATAACTATTATCTATATATATATACTATCATATATACATATATATACTTTTTCCCCTATTCTGCCTATCGGTACCTCCGAGGTATACATTCTATATCTTATACGTGTTATTCGGACGCATAGTGCGCGTACGATTATTATTATTATTATTATTATTATAATTATAGAAGCTCGTTTCCGTCGTCACATACATTTGTTGTTTTTCTTTCTTTCGCTGTTTCTTTTCTTTGTCTTTCCTGTTATTAATTGATATTATAAATTTATTATATTATTACTTGTGCGTCGTGACAAAGTGGCTGAAAGAATCGATTTTTTACAGCATTTGAATAATTTTGAAGCGGATATAATTTAAGAATAAAGCGGAACACTTACAGATGCTGTATAAAGATGATTTGGATGACAATTTTCTAACTGAGGTACTGCATTTCAAAGAGTATGAAATTTCCAACTTTGAACAGTTTATTGAACAAAAACTAGAGCAAACATTTTCGAATATTTTCATAGCTCTTAGAATGTTTCTTTCCATGGCAGTATCCAACTGCACCGCCGAAAGATCATTTTCCGCGCTAAAAAGAATAAAAATGTATTTACGAGCTAACTTATTGGAAGAAAAACTTAACGCTTTGTCCATACTGTGCATTGAGAACCGCATCACAAATGAATTAGACTTTGACCACTTGATAAATGATTTTTCCCAATTAAAAGCCCTGAAAGAACTGCATTAAACCATTCGTACTCTTTATATACCTAATTTATCGATTGCAATTTGTAAGATTTATATTATGTAATATAATATTTGAACTAAAGTGTAAATTAATAATTATTCAACCATATAGTACCATTGAACCATTTCTTACTCATGGGACGGCTATATCACTATTTGTGTCAGCGTATTCAAATTACGATTTTTGGATAGTATTAAAAAAAGGGGGTAGTAAACACTGAGCGTGCCTATGGACGCCGAGAAGGTTAATCCGCCACTGTATTGCTATACATTATAATATTGTTTTTTTATTTCAGCCTGAAGGTAAATTATAATTTAACGTATTTACATAATCTCTATATCTAATATTTTCAAATTTTGTATAACCATAATCCATAAGGAGATAATGCAAATAATTATTGAACACCTTTTGAATATTAAAATTCTCAGCTAATACCCATGTATTTTTTAAAAATTATGTAAATATTATTTAGATACTATTATAATAGGAATATTTATAAGTTTATAATATATAAATGTTAATTGAATACCTAGTGTATTTACACATTTATTGGCTACAATAATTTTAATTAAAATGTATTGACTGTTGAATATTAAATTTGTAGTAGGTACATCACACAGTTTTGTGTTTTTTTATTTTTTCTTTTTTTGTATGAAATAATTTTTGTTAATTTGTTTGTACTTATTGTTTCTATTGTTTTTTAATAATTAAGACTATTAGACATTAATGACTATTATATAATTATTATTTTTTTTTTTATTGATCTTTGCACAAAACATTGGCTGCTCAGGCTGTTAGTTTAACATTAACTTGAAATTTGTTTACAAAGTTGTGATTTCATTATGATATTTTGTGGCTTAAATTAAGTTATATAGTCGTATTTCTTTTATGAATTGTATGATGTTGATTGTTGGTGGTTGATTGTAGTTCTAGTACTATTGCTTCTCTGATTACTATATTATTATATCTATAGGTAACAGTTAATTATTTTGATAAAAAAAATGTATAAACTAAGTGCTCGTTCCAAGAGAAGAAAATTAAAGAGGAGATAGATGCTTTTAATTTGGATACTGTTCCAAAACCATTCAGTTGTTTAAGTAGGTTATTACCATATAAATAATGTGTAGGTAGCTATTTTATGAAGGTGTTTTGGATTCATTTTTGTTCACGATTTTTCATTATTTATACTTATAGGTAGTTCATCATCAGATTTAGACTCTCAACCATTAAATAATAGTTTGGTTAGAAATATGCCAATAACAAGCAGTTTTAATTATAATGTTGAATCTGGAAAAAAAAGACAACATACTTTATTTAGGTTGGGCAATGAAGAAAATACTGATAGGCCTGAGATACTTGATAAACAGCAGTATTCTAACGTACCAATTATTGATGACATAGAGTTTAATAACAATTCTTTTGAGTCAGGACTAGCACAGTGGGCTTTACTTAACAAAATAACTCATACTGCACTTAGTGGTATTTTAACTATTTTAAAAAAACATGAATGTTTTTCTGGTTTACCAAAAGACGCCAGAACATTGTTAAAAACAAAACCTCTCCAATACAATAGTATTAAAGAAGTCAATCCTGGTATATATTATCACTTTGGTATTGAAAATGGTATTATGCGTCATTTTTTAGATAGTACTTCAAATGAAGAAATTAAACTTGTAGTAGGTATTGACGGATAACCTATTTCTAAGAGCAATTCTACTCAATTTTGGCCTATATTGGCATGGGACTAGGACGGTAAGCCGACGGCCGTTAAACCGGCGTCCGTTGACCCGACGGCTGTTGACCCGACGATAGGTATTATTATTATTAAGATTAAGATATTAATGATATTATATTATTATCCAAATAATAATAATAGCGATATTTATCAAAGCAAATATTTGAGATACGAAAGATATCTCGTAAGATATTGAACCAATATTATACATTTGTGTTATGCTCTAATGTTATATTGAATCAGTGATGTTTGTGCCATCGTCGTATTTGTTTTATTATAATGGAGTGTGTTTTTTCGAACAACAAACTTTTTATAAATGGCTATGTTATGGTCAAAAATAAAGTGCGTGAAAATCGGTACAACTGGGAATGTGAAAAAAGAGTCCATTGGAAAAATGCCGAAACAACTGAAAATTGTAGTGCCAGGGCTACGACTGATTGTGTCAATGGTGTACATACACTTTGTGGAACGCCTACAGATCACAATCATGCACCCGAAGCACATAGGGCTACAGTTATAGATTTTCGAACTAATATAAAAAAAAACGAGCGCATTCGACACTTGATAAACCTTCGCAAATTTTGCAAGAAGTAATTAGTAATATACCTTTAAGTATTCAACCATATTTACCTCGTCCTGAAGCTGTACGGAAAATTATCAAACGTAAAAGAAGAAAATGTTTACCAGCTGAACCAACAAATTTAGAAGAAATTAATATTCCTAAAAGCCTACGAAATACTTTTGCCGGAGAAATATTTCTATTACGTGAGTCAAAAATAGAAAATGATAAAATATTGATTTTTTCAACTAAATTTGAAATTGAAAAACTTGTACGAGCTAAATTTTGGATTATGGATGGGACTTTCAAGACAGTCCCAAATATATTTTTACAAATGTATACTATTCACGCACCAATTGGAGGAATTAACTCGAGAATTCTTCCCCTAGTTTATGTATTAATGTCAAGTAAAAATCAAAAATGTTATGAACAATTATTTCAAGATCTGATTGAGATAGGTAATAACTTCGGTTATGAACTTAATCCAGCATGTATAATAACCGATTTTGAGAAAGCAGCAATAAATGCAATACACAGTTCATTTCCAGAGTGTGTCCAAAAAGGATGCTTTTTTCATTTGGCACAAAATGTTTGGAGGAAAATTCAATCGTGTGGATTGGTTACTGAGTATGGTACAGATGAACATTTCAGTTTAAAATTACGATATATTCCTGCATTGTCATTTTTACAACCAAATGAAATAATACTGCATTTAATGAAATAAAACAGTATATACCAGTTGAAATTTATAATTGGTTTGATGAGAATTATGTAAATGGTAAAATTCGTCGAACATTTAGAAACGGAACAGTGTCTCGGTCTCCACCCTTATTTCCACCAGAATTTTGGTCAGTAAGTCATAATAACGAACTAGATATACCTCGAACTCAAAACAAAGTAGAATCGTGGCATAAACGTTGGAAGACTCTAATTGGAGCGGATCATATTGGATGTTTACATATTATTTCAGAAATGCAAAAAGAACAACAGAACACAATAGGTTAGTACAAGTGTAGTTATGTATAATTTATTTAAAATAATATTTATTTAATTTATAACTAATAATTAAATCTGGTATTTTAGGTCGAATTGAATTAATATTGTCGGGTGAACCAAAGCTTCGACAACATCCAAAATATGCTGCTCGTAAGAAAAGATTAAATAATATTATTGATGATAAATGTAATAGGACCATCATCGATTTTTTGAAAGGTATAGCTTATAATATAAAACTATAAATGCAATTATTATTACTTATTTTAATTTCAAATTATTAAAACGAATATTATTTTATTTTATTTTTTTAATTTTGTATTATTAAAACGAATATTTTTAGACAATTTATATTGATTATATGAAATATAAATAACAAATTGTAATTTAGTAATACATTTTTATTTTATATTAATATATAACCTAATTTAGATAATCTGTCACCCTGATATCTTGTCGGCCAAAGGTCCGTTGGCCTAATATCTTGTCGGCCTACTGGTTGTCGGCTCAACGTCGTGATCCCATTGGCATACATACGTTCAATTTCCAATCATGTTTTTAAGCTTTGCATAGCTTTTATCGCAGGCCTGGTGTGGTGACTGAAAAAAAATTTTTCGTAACGAAAAAGCGTGACCACTACCTGCGAAATCCCGTAATACCCCTCCTGTCAACCGCGCGGCGACCCGTATCTATTGTCATACCGTGCTATCTGCGATAAAAGGTCGGCTGTCGGCGGCTATTGTTTGCAGATATATTTCCAAGTAATAATAATGTACCTATAATTAATTAATAATTATACGGTTTATATTATATTATAATATACATTTTTATTATATTTATATCTGGATAGTGGATATGATAAAATTACACAGTGTATGAGACATGCTGCGTTATCGTTTTTTTTTTTTTTTTTATTATTATTATTATTTTTATTATTATTCACTTATCTACCAACAATACAAACTCATTTTGTCAAATTTTGAGATATGCGGTGTTGCAGTTTCAGTGACGATATAATATAGTTGCTATATAATTTATTATATTATTATATATTATATATTATATATTATAATATAATATAATAATATAAAAAAAAAAATGAAAAGTGGAGGAAGTGCATCTGGTGAAGAACTATTACAAGAAAATGTGTAAGTATTTTATAAAAATACATATATACCTTAACTTACACATTATATAATATATTATACAGGGTGTAATAAAGTAAATAATATCAATATTTTCGTTAAGTAAATTACGATCTAGTTTATGTTAGAATTTTTGTAATTTCAAATAATAATAGTTTTTTAAAAATATTTTATAAGAACATTTTTAAATAGATAAGTGCATGTAAAAATCTAATTATATTTTTTAAGTTATTGCATAGCTTTTATCGCAGGTTTGGCGTGGAGACTGAAAATACATTTTTCGTAACGAAAAAGCGTGATCGTTACCCGTTATCATCGTAATGTTACAAAAACGGAGAAAATAAATAATAATAATAATAATCGTTATCATTTATTTATTATTTTATTTTAATATTATTCACTGTTATCTACCAACAAAACAAATTCATTTTGTCAAATCTTGAGACATGCGGTGTTGCAGTTTCTCCGACGATATACAGTATAATAATTAATAATCATGACAAAATAAACATTTATTTGTAACAATTTATTTTGTCATGATAATAATAATAATAATATTATATTATATTATATTATTATTATTTTTTTTTTTTTTATTAATTATATTAACTTCTTATTTCGTGTTATATGCAATAGCTTTATCGCGGCAGTCCCCGAGTGCCACTTGACTTTTTTTTCCTATTGGAGTTTATTGTGGAACACAAAAACCCAATGACAGTAATGAATATCAGAAAGACTTTGTCACTGATGCTGAACAATTAATTGTAAATGGTATTTACATCAATAGTAAATTTTACAAAGTAATGCTGGATGTTGTTTGTTGTGATTGATGTTCCAGCAAAATTTTTTGTTTTAAAAATTAAAGGACATAATATGGATTTTATTCTTAGACACGTTGTAAAATTGAAGGAGAATATATTGAAAATCGGTTGTGCTTTCCTTATTCTGAATCATCTAACCGACCATCTGAAAGGACACATCTTGATTATGTTCAACAACCTGAGATTAGTCATCATGTATTTTCTAATAATTCGAGTATGGTAAAAATACCCGGATTTGATATCGTTAAAGGGTTTTCATTAGATTATATGCACTTGGTCTGTTTGGGTGTAGTAAAAAAACTTTTAATGTTATGGATGAAAGGCCCCTTAACAGGTTAACTGCCATGACTTTACCTAACATTAAGTTTTTAACATGTTGCTATGTGTACCTTTTTTGGTACACGGCTGAACATTATTATTGAGCCACATGTACCATATAAGGTACATTCGATTCATTGACATTAGTTACACCGTGCGCCAAAATGGGTACACGTAAATGTGATTTGATTATTGTGGTATAGCGTGTTGGACAAACATTGTAATAAATTGTATTAATATTTGGCAATACAAAAGCGTATCATGTATGTTACACATGGCAGTTATCCTGTTAAATGTTCGTTTGCCTTCATGGAAAATTAACTAATTATCAGAACTAATACTAAATTTAAAACCTGTTTTTGTATCCGAGTTTTCCAGAAAACCTAGAACATTATATGAAGTAGCTCGATGGAAAGCAACTGAGTTTAGGTCTTTTTTATTATATATTGGACCAATAGTATTGGATAAAGTGTTGAATGATCACTGCTTTAAAAACTTTATTGCTTTAAGTATAGCTATGACTATACTTTTAACACCGGGTTTTAGTAAATATGTCCAATATGCACGAGATCTTTTAGAATATTTTGTAAAATCGTTTGAACAAAATTATGGAAAACATTTGATATCTAGTAATGTTCATGGTCTAATCCATTTAGTTGATGATTATCTTAGATGTATGCAGTGCATTTTCTTTTGAAAATTACATGAAAGTTCTAAAGACAATGCTTAGAAAGCCTGATAAGCCATTACAACAAATTGTAAAAAGATATCACGAAGGAAGTAATTTTGTTATCCAACCTACTAAAACGAACCCGAAAACCAGTATTACTTTAGGACCTCATAATAGAGGGCCTTTAGTGGAAAATATAACAATTAATCCACAATATAGTATATTAGTTAAAGACAACTTCAAAATTAAATTTAAAGTTGATGCTGAGTCATATTTTTGTACCAATAATGATGATATTGTCAAATTATTCAATATTGCTCATTTAAAAGAAACTGGAGAGATTGTTTTAATTGGAAAAAAATTCATGAAAAAAAAAATTTTTACACACAACCAATTAAGTCATCACTCCTCGGCATATATGATGTTCAACAATTATCGGATGATTTTGATTACTGGCTTATAAGTGATATTAAAAATAAAATAATGATATTTCCTAGAAACAATAGCTTTATAGCTATTCCTTTACTACACACAGTATTGTAATGTTTTCATTTTTTTGTAAATTAAAAATATATTTTATGTAAAGGTATATTTTTTTTATGTTGACTTCAAACTTGTATCTATAATTATGTAATAGTATTGATGAAAGTTTATACTAATTGTTAAAGTAAAACTTCTTTAAATAAATTGGATGATGTAAATCTTATAAATAAAATACCTACTAAATTGAAGGATAAGAATTTATTTGATTAAATTATATTGTTTTGTACAATTTCTTAAACTTGAACAATTAGTTAGTTAATTAGTTAAAAATATTAACTTTTAATAATATTCTAATGATATGAGATATCTGAAATACATAGAATATTAGGATTATATGGGGAAAATATTCTTTCAACATTAAATTACTAATAATAGAAACAATAAATTAAGCAATTTATATAATACATACATAAGTGTGTACTATTTCTATTTTTATGAATTCACAGATAATAATTTGTCAATTTAAATTAAAATATGTATTTTAATTATGTATATTTATTTCAATACAAAAATCAAAAATATGTGGACCATTGTTAGTTTTGACGATGAAAAATCTGTAGAAGCAGTTCCTGCTCACTTATTAAAAAATTAACCTATGCGCTGTAATAATCCTTATTATTAGTATATAAGTAATATGTATAAGTATGTATGTACTGACATTCGTTGACTTTGTTAAAAGTCCATATTATAGGAAAGCGTGTGCGCAGGTCAAAGGTGATGACTAGAAATAGAGTACACTTTGAGATCGTACGGACGTCATCATAATAAGGTGACTCCGAATAGCATAATTAGGAAAGTGTTAGACAAACTCGGGGAGTCGAATACGAGAGACGACGAGAGTATGTACTTTTAAATCCAGAACAGACGTTTGTTATGTTTTAATAAATAAATACTTTGAATAATACAAACAATTGTGTATTTTTTATTATACATCTCATTCTATTTCGAGTGCTGAAGCGGACACGTTACAACATTTTGGTGGCAGCGGTGTGTCGAATGTTTTAAGCTACAAATTGAATAAGAAAAAAAAAACAACGTCTTTCTAAATCCGAATTCAACGAAATCAACAATTTGACTACAATCAGAAAATCAAGTCAACTTCAATCAACAATTCAACTGCATTCAGAAAATCAAGTCAACTACAATCAGAAAATCAAGTCAACTACAATCAGAAAATCAAGTCAACTACAATCAGAAAATCAAGTCGACTTCAATCAACAGTCGAGTCAACTTCAATCAACAATAGAATTCAACTGCAATCAACATCTACACCAATTCAATCATCAATCGAGTCAAAGAATTTAACATGCAATTTTTATGGTAATATAATATTTTATTTATGTCAGAAATAGATACAGAATTAGAGTGGTTTTTCAATTTAGCTAGTAGGGTCAAAGCAGGTGAACAAAGAAATAATTACCTAGCACACTTAGGAGTTTTAACGGAACAAATAGAACTTATTAAAATGAGCAAGTTAAGTTTTGATAGCGCGATTAGGATGCTGCCAGAATTTGCAGGATTACCATCCCAAGATTTAAATCTTTTCGAAAAAAAATGCGAGTTCGTTTTTAAACATATTGAGGATGCAATTGTTAATGACGTATTAGAAGCGTTACTATGCAATTTATCTGGCAAAGAGTTATGTATTACGCAAACATAAAACAATAGCAAATTATAAAGATTTGATAACAGTCCTTAGAGCGAATTTTGGGAACAATTTTTCGGAGACATATTTATCAAAACAACTTAATTCAATTACGCAGGCTAAATTTGAAAAAGTCCAAGACTATGCAGGTAGGGTAGAATTAGCTCTATATAGATTAATTAACGAAATGACAAAGGATAAATCTACTACGGAAAGTAAAACTATTTCTAAGGTATTGACAACGCAAGCGCAAAATATTTTTGTAGACGGACTATATTTTCAAATTAGAACAGTATTGAGGGCAATGAAATTAGGTAGTCTTGAAGAAATGATTAAGGCAGCATTAGAAGAAGAACAGGCGTTGGAAAATTTAAAACCAAAATTTGACAAACCTAACACTTCTACTTTTTCAAAACCTAAGTGTTTTAATTGCGAAGGTTACGGTCATCTAAGTAGGGAATGTAAAAAACCTAAGAGTAATACGAACTACAGCGCGAAAAACGAGTCGATAGTAAAAAAAGAATACGGTAGTAGTAGTACTTCATATTCACAAATTTTATGTAATTATTGTAAAAAACCGGGTCACATAGTTAAGGATTGCCGTAAACTTAAGTACAATAACGAACAAAAATCGAAAAATAGTGAAGGTTCATCGTCCTCAGCGACAATAAAAACGATAGGCGATATTAAAAATAGGTCAATACTTATGTTAAAACACGGAGCAAATAAAGAAGTAATTTCGTTAATTAATAATAATCAGATTAAAATTGAATCAAGTGCTTTAATGGGAAAAGAAAATATGTTTTTAATTGATACAGGCGCAGATTTGAACATCATTAAATTATCGGCGATAAAAAATAATGTACCGGTTGAAGCTACATCAACTACATTAATAGGTATTAACGAGAATTCGATAAAAACTTTAGGCATTATTAAAATCAATTTGATTATTGATAAAAATAATTATTTCGATACAGTTTTTCACGTAGTCGATGATAAGTTTCCAGGTTCAATGACCGGAATTCTTGGTATACCGTTTTTTAGCGATAATGATGTAACACTTAATTTAAGGAAAGGCGAAATGATAATTGATAGGCAGCAAAATAAAGAAAATATGATAAGCTTACCACCGAGATCGAATAATTTGTTAACTATTTCGGTTTCAAATGAAAACATTAATAATGGCGATTCGGTCGTAATTAATAAGCAAAATTTATCCAAATCAATATGGTTAGGAAATACTATATCATTATGTGAAAATAATGCAATCATGGCAAATGTTATTAATATTTCAAAAAACTGTGTTAGTTTGCAGGAGTTTAAAATGAACGAAATTAATTGGGATTTATATACAGATACGGAGGTTATTGAGACCGATTTAATAGGTGAAAATAGTAATGATAAAGCAATCATGTACTTTGAAACTGATAGTAATAGTAGGTCAGAATTAATTAAATTTTCGGACAGAGTTAAAATAATTGCGGAAAAGTTAGTAACTGATCATCTTAACGAAGAAGAACTTAAGGTTTTATCGGATTTATGTTATGAATTTTCAGACGTGTTTTTTGTAGAAGGAGATAAGATTATTGGTACGAATCTCGTGACACACAAAATTAAGACACCACTTAATCACCCACCTATTAATACACGTCAATATAGATTGGCTGAACAACAAAAAAAAGAGATAAATAGACAGGTCGCAATTTTAGAACAACAACAAGTAATAGTAAAAAGCAATTCACCGTGGAATCATCCGTTGATTTTAGTTCCAAAAAAAGTAGGGATAGACGGTGAAAAGAAATATCGATTATGCGTGGATTTCAGAAAACTAAATTTAATTACGGAAGGAAACTCTTGGCCACTTCCTTTAATTACTGATATTCTAGATAAGTTAGGTCATGCGAAGTACTTTTCCACGTTAGATTTTGCCAATGGCTATCATCAAATTGCGATACATCCCGGGGACACACATAAAACAGCATTTTCGACCTCTACGGGTCATTGGGAATGGCTGAAAATGCCTTTCGGTTTAAAAACAGCGCCAGCGGTTTTTTCGGAATTAATGCATGCATTACTGACAGGCTGTGAAGACCTAAATATGTACGCGTATTTGGATGATATTGTAATAAGTGCTGAGTCACTTAGTTCTATGATTAAGAAATTACAGTTTATTTTTGTGAAGCTTAGGGAAAACAATTTGAAATTACAACCTCGTAAATGTCACTTTTTAAGGAAGGAAGTAGTATTTTTAGGACACAAATTATCAGCCGAGGGGGTACAACCCGACGAAGGGAAAGTAGAATGCGTAAAAAAAGTACCAATACCGAAAAATACGACTGACATTAAGGCATTTTTGGGATTAACAGGTTACTATAGGCGGTTTATTGAGGAATATGCGAAAATCGCGAAGCCTTTAACTTCGTTACTTAAGAAAAATACAAAATTTGTATGGGGAGTTGCACAACAATACGCATTCGAAAAATTGAAAGATATTTTGACTAGAGAACCAATATTACAGTACCGTAAAAAGGGGTGAGTAGGGTCATGGAGGTGAATCGGGTCAGTGTTTTGTATTTTTCTTATTTAATGTGATAACAAATAAAATAATAATGATATCAATAATGTTAATATGTCTTTGGAAACTAGAGACACATTACAAAATTATAGATATGTCACAATCATATGATATGATTTTTTTCTATTATCAGTAGATAGTGCAGTCTGAACCTTATCATGTGTTGAATTTCCACAGCTCAACAAACTTTATGTGGAAATCGCAGATCAAAGTAAGTACAGTGCTTGAAATAAGTTTTTTAAGTTACTTAAACATATTTTGAACACGAAAATATTTCTTTCGTTCAAATATTATAGATATTTATATTATTTTTAAAAATCTAAAAAAAAAAAACAAAAAAAAAATTGATTTTGGGGTGAATAGGGTCAGTGTGTATATATTAATTGGTACCTATAGATTTCTTCCTACGTACGTAATATATTTTGGTTTTTGGTGGATTTTTTTTTATTTGGATTCAAATGTGTAGGTTGTTATTGGTAGAAAATAACAATATATGTGTTTAAACAATTATATAGTGTATATGTCTAAACAACAAGTTATTTTTGTTGTTTTTTGTTTTAGAAATGCCTCGTGAATATATACCCGATCTTAGATGCAAACGACATAAGTGGCATGAACCTAAAGCAATAAACCAAGCTCTCATCCTTATCCAACAGGGTAACTCAATCAGGTCAGTTGCCAAAACTACTGAAATACCCTACAGTGTACTGCAACGCTACTATAAAAAATACAAGATTAACAATAATGTGGTAGTAAACAATATTGGTGGTCAAACTACTCTTCCTGAGAGTATGGAGAAAACGTTAGTGACCAACATAATTAAATGTGCTGATTGGGGTTATCCAATATCAGAACTAGAACTAAGAATGTTTGTTAAATATCACTTAGATCAAATTCGCTGTAATGTAAAACGCTTTAAAAATAATTATCCTGGTATAGATTGGGTAAAATCGTTTTTAAAGCGACACAAAGATAGAATCTCTCAACGTATGTGTCAAAACATTAAAAGAAGCCGAGCTGCAGTTAGTAAAAATATAATAAATGAATATTTTGATAATTTATCTCAAACTCTAGAGGGAGTTCCGCCTAGCAATATAATAAATTATGATGAAACCAATTTATCAGATGATCCTGGACGAAAAAAGGTCATATGTAAAAGAGGCGCAAAATATCCTGAACGAGTCATGAATCAGTCAAAATCTGCTACATCTGTTATGTTTGCTGCATCAGCGGATGGCCAACTACTTCCTCCGTATGTTATTTATAAGTCTGCTCATTTATATGATACCTGGACTGAAGGTGGTCCTCCAGGTACCAGGTATAACAGGTCTCCTTCAGGTTGGATTGATGGCCAATTGTTCTTGGAATGGTATACTAAAATAATAATTCCACACTGCAGACGATTAAATGGAAAAAAAGTTATAATTGGAGATAATCTTAGTTCACATTTATCAAATGAAGTTATACGATTAAGTGAAAACCATTCTATTGACTTTATTTTTCTACCACCAAATTCAACACATTTAACACAGCCTCTTGACGTTGCCTTTTTTCGACCATTGAAAGGAGCATGGAGAAATGTTCTTGAAAATTGGAAAACATGTAGTAGAAATGGTAAAATGGCTGCAAGTATTAATAAAGATTGTTTTCCATCCTTACTTAAAAACACATTATGTACACTTGTTACTAAAAATGGGGAAAATATTAAAGCAGGATTTGAAAAAACTGGAATATACCCACTAAACAGAAATAGAGTTTTAAATATGTTGCCACCAGATACTGAAAATGATAATTCATCAATAAATGACATTTCTTTAGTGTCAGAAAATTTAACTACATTTTTGAAAGAATCAAGATATGGAACACCTGACACAACTAAGAAACAAAGGAAGAAAAGATTAAAGGTTCAACCAGGAAAAAGCATAAAAGGCAATGATTTTAATATTTCTGAAAGTGAGGATGACCCAGGAGAAGAAAACTTTGATGAAGCTGATACACCAGTGGACATTGAAATGATAGTTAATGAGGCCAAAGAAGATCAACAAAGCTCAAGCTCAGATTTAATTAATGTGGGTCAAATGTCTAATATTATTATAAAAAATAATATCAAAGAAGGCACATGGGTCGTGGTTAAGTATGGTGAAACTAAGAAATTATATTTTGTTAAAATCATACAAATATTACAAAAAGGTGAACTTTATGAAGGGTCATTTACCAGATCAAGTAACTTCTCAAGTAGCTACAACGATGAAACCAAAGAACCTATATATATATTTCCAGATATCATTGACTTCTACACATTTAAGCTAGATGATATTGTAATGATAGTTCCTCCACCAAAGATTCTGCGCAGGGGTCGAATGCAATTTACTGTGAAACTAAGTGATATTTTAAACAGTATATAATACCTAGGTAGTAAAAAGTTACCTATGTTAAGTTTTATTGTTTTTTTGTTGTTTTATGTGCTTATTTAGTATTATTTAAAAATGTCATGACCTATCTAAAGTAAATTTAAAGACTGGATTGTTATATTACATATCTACCTATTTATTAATTGTTTAAGAATTGTATTAATTTGTTAAGTTTGATTAAAAACAGAAAGTATTATTATGTTAAGAAAAATTCTTATTTAAGTCAGTTTTGTTTATTTTTATTGTTATATGAGGTTATTTATTTGGTATTGTTAAAAAATATCATAACCACATGTTGTTAATTCAAGGACTGAATAAATTGTTAAATTAGGAAGTATTATAAAAAAAGAAAATATTATAATGCGTAATAAATAACGCGTTTAAGAAAATACTTTAAAAAGCCAGTGTTGTTTATTTTTATTTTTTATATGAAGGTGCTTATTTTCTATTGTTAAAAAAATATAATTATCTGTTTATTGCTCAAACATTATATTATTAATTCAAAAATTAAAGAACTGTATTCATTAATTTAAACTTCAATTGTGTTTTTTTTCATTTCTACTACTTTAAACTATTTTTCACTGATCAATACATTTTATAGGTATAACTTAACATTTTTAAAAATTTATATTTCTGACCCTATTAACCTCTGGGATAGTGTGAATAGGTTTTTAGAGCAAAATAATCATGTGACCCTATTCACCCCATAGTGGGTATGAATAGGGTCACATTTTTAAAAAAATATAAAAAAAATTCGGTTATGCGAATGTATTTTTTTATAAAAAATTATATTGGGAGACATCTTACCTTTCATTAAAAAAAAAAATAATGAACCTATGTTAAAAACTCTAAGAGATATTCTCAAAAAACCTTTAAAATTGACCCTAATCACCCCCTTTTACGGTACCCGGATTTCGACAAGGAGTTTTTATTAGCTTCCGATGCTTCGAATTACGCTGTAGGTTGTGTACTGTCTCAAGGGGAAATGGGTAATGATAAACCAATTGCTTATGCGTCGAGAGTTCTGAATACAAGTGAAGTAAACTATTCTACAATCGAAAAAGAATGTTTGGGTATCGTTTTTGGTATTAAACATTTTAGGCCTTACTTATGGGGAAAACGATTTAAAATAATTACGGATCACAGGCCACTAGTTTGGCTATTTAACGTATCACACATGAACTCAAGGTTAGCACGGTGGCGTATATTATTACAGGAATTCGACTACGAGATAGTGTATAAACCGGGCACGGAACACAGTAATGCAGATGCATTATCGCGTATATGCGTAATAGAAAAATTGAATAAAATGTCGTTCGAAGAATTTATGAATAACAACAATGTGTATATAAATAATAATATCGAAGAAATTAATGAAACATATAATGATATTCCGAACGATTATGATATACTTTTTACTATAACGGCAGATGTTCAATTAAAATTTAATGTATTACGCGAGTATATTAATCAATTAGGTCACATAGGTAGCCAGGTATTCAGAAGCACAAAGGTGAAGGAGGTCGTAGTAGTACGTGATAGTGGTAGGAAATATTTATATGCTTTTACGGAAGAATCGTTTAATCAAAGTCCAACGTATCAAATACTATACGAAACGTTAATTAATGTAAAAAACGTATGCGTTAAGGAAAAAATTACAGTTTTAGCAATTCCAAAAATAATGTCTGACCTTTATTATGATATAGTTCGGAGTATGTTACGATACATTTGCAAAGGTACTGATATTAAAGTAAAAATATATACAGATTACAAAATTTCCGATGAAGTAAAAAAAGCATTAATTGAAGAACAACATATGACGTGCATAGGGGGACATCAGGGAGTTTCTAGAACAGTAAAACGGTTGCGTCAATGGGTACAATGGAAAGGCATGAAAAGAGAAGTTAAGAACTATATTAACAATTGCAAACCGTGTCAAATTATTAAGAAAAACGGAAAAGTAAACAACCTTTGGTAATTACCACTACTTCATCGAGAGCATTCGAAAGAGTAGCTTTAGATATAGTAGGACCTCTGACGAAATCAAGGAATGATTACATGCACATTTTAACCCTTCAAGATGATTTAACTAAATTTTCGGCGGCATATCCTTTAAAAACCACGGATGCAGCGACTATAGCTAAGACCAGGGTTGGGACGTATTATACCCGTATGTATAATTGATGTATTATACTACGTATTATACGTATTATACCTCACGTATTAAACGTCCAATTATACGTATGTTTTATACATAGGTACAAAATCTGTTTTCTGATAACAGTTACTATCATTTTATTACCCCAATTCATAATATGGTACATTTTTGATAGTCATTGCACGTTGGCTACACTGTATTTAGTATATCCACAGATAATATCCATAGAGATAGATAAACAATGTTTTTTATCTATCTTGAATGATATAATGATTATGCAATCACCGTCATTACTATATCGTCTATATCATATCATAATAATTCATACTTCAATACTTCATAGTTAATTAAGTCATTCAGTAAGTAGTAACTAGTAAGTACGCCTTAGTAATAAATGTAAAATTGTGATAATTTGTATAATTTTAACATTGATACTATGTCGGTTTTTGTAGGACGTCCACAACATAATATTTGGAGTCTAGGATTTCGAAGAATCCAAGATGAAAAAAATGGTAATTATTATAAATTATTTCTTATTAAATATTAAAAATGTCAACATTTTAATTATAAGTTATAATATCTTTATATTTTGTTCTTTTTTTCAGGTAATAAGTTCAATGCTCTTTGCTTGATTTGCCAAAAAGTCTTAAAAAACACAAGTGCAGAGAGATTAAAATCTCACAGAAATATGTGTTTATATTGTGATGGTTCAAATAAAACTAAGAGTTCTTCCTTGACAAGTTCAGAAAGTAGTATAACACACTTAAAGGCAGATAGAAACGAAAGAAAAAAAAATTAAGGGAAACTCATTTGATTCTCAAGAATTTGAAGACGATCCAGACAATTGTTTGGAACCAAACATTAATACTTCTAATAGAACATTTGATTTGGCAGTAGAACCCTCAAAAAATTTAGAACATGTTCCATCTCAAAAATATGACAGTACTATATCTATATGTTCTAGTGATGATTTTTCCATTTTGTCCTCAGAGTTAAACTTAAATACATCTCAGTCATATGTCTTGGTTGAAAATGATGAAATTCAATCTAATCAATCTTATCAATCTAGTCAATCTACAGATTTGGGCATTGAAAAAAGTTCATCCAGCTCAAGTAATAAAATATGCAACATTACAAAAACTAAAAATACAGGACTTGGACCACTTAAACTATTTTGTGATCAAATTACACCAGCTCAAATTGATATCTGTAATATCATGTTAGCCAAACTGTTTTTTGGTTGTAATATACCGTTTAGTGTAGTGGATTCCATGCATTTTAAAAATTTTTGTAAAGCCCTTCGCCCATCATACAAACCTCCATCAAGAAAAGTATTATCAGGAAGATTATTGAACGATGTGCATTCAAAATTATGTGAAAACAAAAAATTCAGACTTTCTTCTGCATTACTTATTGATGGATGGAAAAATGAAAATGCAAATACAAAAAATGTAGCCTGCATGCTCCATGCAGCTACAGGTGAAACTTTATTTTTAGAATCATTTGATTTTACTGGAGTAAGTGAAACCGGAACTGAACTTGCCAAAATTGTGGAAGTATGTGTAACTTTGGCAAAAGAAAAATATAATACAGAAATATATGCAGTCATTACAGACAACGCAGCCAACATGATGAAAATGGGACGTTTAGCTAGTATATGGCATTTAACTTGTAATTCGCATACAGGGAACTTGTTAGCAAAAGATCTTGTTGCATCTCGTATAAGTAGTCAAGTAAAACAGGTACTCAAAGAATTTCATGGACCAGATTTAGAAAAAGAGTTGGTTAAAAATGGTGGTTTTCGTATCCAGTTACCATGTGATACACGATGGTGTTCATATCGTGATAGTTTTGTTAACTTGCAGAAAAATTTACCAGCTATGAAAAAAATTTTGGTTAATGGAGACTACAAAATTGACAATTCTATTAAACAACTGTTAATTGATGAAATTTTTATTAAAAATGTTTCAGATTCAGTTATACTTTTTGATCCAATATGCCAGTTAATCAATAAATGTCAATCTTCAACAACTAATATTGCAGATGCAGCTGAGTTATGGCTTACATTAACATTACCAGATGATTTTAAAAATAATAAAACTTTCTTAAACAGCTTAAATAAAAGAAAGGATAATGCATTATCTGAATTTTCATTGACTGCTAATTTTTTGCATCCTATTTATCAAGGACTAAAATTTAGTCAAGACAGCAACAATAAATCGCATGTTGATATTGTAGAACATTTTTTACTGTCTACATTAAGTGATAATGGATTGAATAGCTTACATGAATATAAATTAAAGTCTGGTATTTTTGGAATTCTTTTTGAGAAACAACAGTTAACTCCTGGTGCATTTTGGTCTCTAGCTAAAAACAAACATCAAGATTTATCAAACATGGCAGAAAAACTTTTGAATCTTCCAGCATCCACAGCACAATTAGAAAGAATATTTTCTAATTGGTCATATGTCCACAATCCCTTACGAAACAGACTAGAAGGAGAAAGGTCAAAGAAGCTTTTAGGTGTTTACTATGCACTTAAAATTGAAGAAAAGCATATAAACTCTACCAAAGATTATTAATATTTAATAATAAGAAAACTGAAAAATACCTTAATTATTTGATTTTAATTTTGAATACTTAATATAATATATAAATAAATAATGAATAAGAACCTATCTATGTTAAATAATAAATTGTATCTTAAAAGTTAAAAGTCAAAATTACTAACAAACATATAATGAAAGAACATGTATAACAATTAACAATAAACATATTTTCTCAAGTTAGGTATTTAGTTTTGTACTTGTGTTTATTTAAATAAAGTTAATATTGTTAATAAAAATTAAAAAAATATCAACAATAAGTGTAAAAAACTACAAAGATTATTATTTTAATCACTATATAACACCTATAACTATTAAGTATAAACTAATGATATTTAGGTATTATTTTTAAAAAAACATAAGGTTTTATTGTTTTATACCGTATAAAACGTATAATACGTTACGTATAATACGTTGACACGTATAAAACTTTTATACAATCATTTGCCCAACCCTGGCTAAGACATTTGTAGAAAAATTCGTTTGTTATTTCGGAATTCCTACAAATATATTAAGTGATCAAGGTTCAAATTTTTTATCATCGTAATTTAAACAGATGTGCAAATTATTAAAAATTAATAAAATACAAACCACAGCTTATTCACCAATGACCAATGGTGCTCTGGAACGTAGCCATAAAACATTAAAGGAATATTTGAGGAACTTTAGTGACGAAAAACAAGAAAATTGGTGTGAAATGTTAAGTTATGCGATGTATATGTATAACAGTGTTGTTAGTGTTTTATAATAAAACAATAAAAATGAAAAGAATAAATGAATATTTTTCTACTAATACGAATAAAAGAAGTTCCGTGCCTGCTATTCCAATAGTAGAAGAAGAATCATCACTAATTTGTGATACAATTAACTTGGAGGAACCAGGTAAATATTTAATATATTATATTATCAACCTAGGACCTAGGTACAAAAAATGATTAATATGGTAAAAATAAATTTCTCTTTATATCTTTTATTAAATTGTATTTAATATATTACCATATACATATTGTATGTACGCGTTTGCTTTGAAGTTATACTAAATAATTACCTGAAGGTAATAGGTATATATTTTTAAATAATAACCGAGTATTGTAAAAATATTTTTAATATCACCTAGTCATGCTAATGAGCTATTGCCCATTACTCATTATGTACAAAATATTTTCTTTTAAAACATAATTACTATAGGTACATCGTCCTCAAATGTTGTTTTGTCCCGAGTTAATGATGTTGGTATGTTTATAAAACTGGATCGCAACTTAACTGATCGTGAAAAACATATAGTAAGTTGTTAATTTATTTTATGTTATTATATTAAATTGTATATTATTGTGAATTTTATTACTGTCCATTTTCTAGGTTCTCACAAATGCATGGATTCCGCCTGTTTCTTACTTGTTTCCTATACTAGAACCTAATAAAGAACGAAAATTAAAGTTTCAACACCACTGGTTAACTACATACAGTTGGTTACTGTATTCCGAAATAAAATCTGGTGCATTTTGTCGATTTTGCGTGGTTTTTGCTAAATGTGGTGGTGTAGGAAATCAAAAACTAGGTTTTATATCCTCTGAACCATTTAACAATTGGAAAAAGGCTAAAGAAGTAATTTTATTAATTATTTTAAATTTAATTTTAATATTACAATTATTACTCATAATAATATAATGTATTTATACATATTGTTATATTTAATTTTTTATAAAAGGGTTTTAATAAACATTCATCATTGGAATACCATAAAACTGCTGCTTTGAAAGCTAATAATTTTTTAAGTGTTTTTTCTAAAAAAATAAAAATCAATTGTTGATGCTTTGGATGATGACAGGTAAAATATATCTAAGTATACTAATAACATATTATGATTATATATGAATATAATAGGTAACAGGTATCATTATTATTTATTTTACAGGTCGAAACAGATAATTGCTAATAGAAAAAGGCTTTTACCAATCGTAGAATGCATAATTTTATGTGGCAAACAAGAAATTGCTCTTCGGGGACATAGGGATTTTGGCCCAATTGACTTTACATGTAAATTAATGATCTTATATTTTTTAAATTACCTATTTGTTTATTAATTTATTTTTATTTTTTTAATATAAATTATATAGCAGCATCAGCTAAAAATGAAGGGAATTTCCGAGAAATTTTAAAATATAAAGTAAAAGACGACAATTGTATTAGATCATTCCTTGAATCAGATTCATGTAATAAATATTTAAGCCCTTGGATACAAAATGAAGTGATAGCTATATGTGGTGATTTATTATTAAAGAAAATTGTTGAAAAAATCAATGCATCCAAATGTTTCTCAGTCTTGGCTGATGAAACAACAGACATTTCAGTTACAGAACAACTCACAATATGTGTAAGATACTTAAGTGGAACGGAGAATGATGTACAAATCAATGAAGATTTTATCAAGTTTGTTGAGATACATAGTTTAACAGGAGTTGATTTAGCATCTGCAATTCTTAATGGTAATTTAAAATAAATATTACTATTTTAAACAATAGTTATTAAATAAGTTTTTTTTTCAGGTCTCAATGTTAGTGGTATTAACTGTGATTTGTTGTATGGCCAAGGGTATGATGGGGCTGCGAATATGTCCGGGCAATTTAAAGGAGTAAAATATATTATACAAGCAAAGTATCCTAAGGCATTGTACGTGCACTGTGTGGCCCATTCCTTAAACTTGGCAGTATCCTCTGCGTGTGATTTACAACCAATTCGAAATTGTCTTGGGGTCATTGAAAAATTGTATTGTTTTTTTAATACACCTAAACGCAAAAATGCACTTTTTGAAGCTATTAGTAATAGTGATTTGATACCAAGCATAAAATCATTAAAACGTTTATGTGCAACCAGATGGATTCAAAGGTATGATGCCGTTAATGATTTTGTTCAGTTATTTCCATACGTTGTAGTTTCATTAGAAACTATGTCAAGTTGGAAAGATGTAACTGCAGTTGAAGCTAATATGTTAAGAAATACAATGGACTCAGAATTTCTTATATCAGTACAAATTATAAAAGTACCTAAATCAATATATTAAATCATGTAGTTCAATTAAAAATTAAACGTTTATTTGTTTTTTAATAGGTTTTATTTTCATATGGGCTGTTATTGTGCAAACAACTACAAAGCAAAGACATTGATTTAAAAGAAATGGTTGGTTTAGCAGAAGATAGTGTTAATGCTCTTAAAGAACTAAGAACTAATATTGAACCTGAATTTAAAAAAATATTTAATGAGGCTCAAGTAACTAACATTAATGATTAATATATATTATGTTTTTACAATATTTTAATTAATTAAAATCACTAGTTTGCTTCTTAAAATCATATTTATAAATACAGTTAAGAGTATTTAAATTTTTTCTTTTAATTTAGAAAATGGCTGAAGTTCTAGATTTTCAAATTGTAGCAAAAAGAATAAACAAAAGGCAAATACACCGTGCTAAT